>NC_079425.1:9098700-9276200 GCF_026213295.1 Gadus chalcogrammus | reverse complement strand
GTGGGGTGGGGTGGGGGGGGGGGGGGGGGGGCGGAGGGGAGGGGTTGGGGGGTCGGAGGGTAGGGGGCGTCAGGGCGGCAGGCGTTGGGAATGAATGGTCATGATTGGGTATGGGGCTGGGTGGGGGGGGGGCTTCTGAAGGGAGGTGAAAAGAATTCATGAGATATCACTTTAATTTATTTATTTATTCAATAAGCGGGATCGCCTTATCAGCCGTAGTGCTGGTTAATGACATCACTGCAGAGACGGCGCGGAGCCGTCCCAAATCACACTGCCACTGACGTTTTTTTATTTCATCCAAATTATTTCTGATATATTGCTGTGTGCATCTGGGCTTATGTGTGTGTGCATTTGCATTTGCCTCGATGCGTGTGTTTGTGTGTGCGCATGTCTGGGTGCATGTGCATCAAATAGATAGTTGGAGGCTTTCATAACCAAAACAAATGTTGTTTGTAGAAAACATTATCCTACGGGATATGAATATTATATCGAAATTCAATCTATTTTATGTTTTGCTTCTCTTTAAATAGTAAACACAACTGTAATGCACTTTATATGATCCAGGAAGTATAATAATTTGTTTTTGAATAGCTTTGCCTACAAAATAAAAAGATTGTAAAGGCAATTGTCAAAAATGTGAAAAGAACTGCTTTTGTGTAAAGCGTTATATGTAACATATGTTTTAGAGAGAGTTTCACTTCCTCTCTGTATTGTTTCATTCATATTTATTTAACTAGGCAAGGAAAACAAATTGTATTGCAGTCATCTAAAACTGATTTTTTATTTTCATCAAATACCCTGCGACTGTCAAATTGTATTAAGTGCTATAAATTGTTGCATTGACATTCAACTATCTGTAGGATTTCTTTTGCATTATTTTTCATATCAATATAATACCAGCATTATAAAACTGTTTCGATAAAAATATTTGAATAAAATTAACTTTCAACTGAATCACACTATATAAATATATATATATATATATATATATATATATATATATATATATATATGTATATATATATATATATATATTAAATCTTATTGAATTATTATAAAGCTCATATCTGGTTGTAAGAAGCCTTCACTGACACATTCAAATCATAAAAAGTCTAATTTAAAATGCTAATCAGGGACAATTACAACACATCCTATCCCTCTGATATATGCAAAAGAACCATAGCAAATCCTATTTCAAAACTATACATTTTAAATGTCTTAGGGGAGAGGGAGAAGAATGAACGACCCAATGCATTGGGTCTGCTCTGAAAGGTACCTGCAACGACATGTCTTGGTGTCAACACACATTCATTTTCCTCCCCCCTTATGACGCCCTATAGGTGTAGAAAATGGGGGACAGGGCATGTCGGACATGGAGTAAGTGAAGGATAGAGGGAGAGGTTGACCATGGCTCACAGTGGCTATATAAGGGATACGAGCGGCCTGAAGCCGGCTGAAGGAAGGCCTGCGAGTCATTCACCAGGTGTCGCACGGGCACAGTGCCCAACATTGAGAGCCAACCGGAGATCCAGTACCAAGCTTTTGTCCCCCGCGACAGACACACAGTCACCCAGCAGAATGACCCTGGGGGGAGAGTTTGACCGCAGGGTTTGATAGTAGAGTTCCACAGTTCTTCTGGAGTGCAGACATGGTTCTTTAAAACCATGGCAACCAAAAAACACTGCATGACACTAACGTGATAACAACACAAAAGCCACAGGGTATTTAAAAACTGTACTTCACACCCTAAATTAATTGATATTGGCAGGAATAAGCAAACGATTACTGATTCATCAAACAGCATTGTATCACGTCTCTTATAGTTTATTACGCACAAAGGTGATAATTTATTTGTTTGGGCCATAATGTTATCCTTTTTCTCTGGTCTGTGAACAGCTCGTTTCGTAGCCACAGGATGCCCATCTTCCTTGAAAGGATACAGCGCGGCCCACATCCCAGCTGGGCCTTTCAATCACCACCATTAAGGCGTGAGCAAATCTTGAAAATGACTCCACATTAACTGCTCCATCTCAATCATAATCACAAGAACGTCTAATAATATTTTTCAAAGCTGTGACGGGAGGGCAAAAAATATATATTTTAATTTCCGTTGCTTAAACCTCTAAATGAAAGAGTGAGAGAACGAATGTGGGGGAAAGTTTAATCGTTTATGGAAGGATGGGGTGTTGGGGGGTGATGAAGAGCCATCTCCCTCACATGGTCTATTTTACAGAAAAATGGGGAACAAGAAAAATGAATGGGGTAATCAAATCTGTGAGCTTAGCATGAGCCAAAGCTTTTTAAATGGACAAACCACATGACCCTTGCTATCCACATGCAATAAGTTGACATGTCTCCTGCCCGTCTGATAACCCATGTCCCCTTATAGCCTTGTCCCACCAAGACCACTGACCACTCACCAAAACTACTTCTCTGTTACACCATCAAGATACACACGCACACACACACACACGCACCTGCACACACACACACAAACGCAAACAAACAAGCACGCACGCCTGCACGCACCTATGCACACGCACAAACATACTCACACTCACGCACACGCCCGCACATTCACACACGCGCGCACATTCACACACGCGCGCACATTCACAGACGCACGCACACACGCAGGCATGCACCCACGGATGCACCCATGCACGCACACACATAGACACACACACACACTCACACAAACAAAAGGTCTTTTTATTTAGCTATTTAACTGAAAAGCTTTATTATTTAATATTAATATCTCTGAATTATTGCTCTTTGCTCCTAAATTGAAGTGCTTTAATTCACATTTGAGGGGCTGTCAAGGCTGCCCAGTGTGAAGATAATGTGGAATTCAACTTTATATCTCAAATAAAAAGTAAAAGGGATTGTTTAAAGTCTATGATAAAAGAAATAGGAACAAAAGGAAAAAAGTGGATAAAAAATATGCATTTTCATGATCTCACTTTTCAAGACTCATGAAATAACTTTTTAAATTTTGCATATCACATGCCATCAAATATTCCCTTGTGCATATCAACATTAAAGCTATGTTGTGTGCTATTTCAGCACGATAATTACAGCCCAAAAAAATAATAATTAAAATAAACTCAACTCCTACATTCCACACCGACATAGCACGATTAAAGTTTCTTTCTATTCTTCATGTCCTCGGCTTTTTTCTTTTCTTTTCTATTTCCTTCCTTCGGTTTTTTTCTCGTACACATTGTAAACCTGAATTCCCCTGATCTTCCATGGAAGTGTGACCTTGTGCTGTGTGACAGCAGATAGGCATTGCATGAAGACAGGACACTTATCATCCAGGGACAAGGAGGCTGTTTCATTTCACACCCCCGGTGGCTAAAGCCACTGTTAGTGTAGGGACCATCACAATGGCACCGTCGCAGGGGGAGCAGCTGTCCTAGTGAGGGGGTGTCAAGAGGGAGGTGGAGGTGGGTGGAGGAAAATGAGGAAAAATGGAAGGAGTAAGGGAGGAGGAATGGATGGGAGGGAGGTGTCCTAAGTATGAGGAGTTCTGGTATTATTAGGAGAGCCTGAGTCTGACCAATAATGCATTCCAAAGAACATGGTTTGTTTCACCAACGTTCAGAATCTGCTTTCAAATCACGCTGTGCAAAGACAGATGTTTTCTCCATCCAAACGGGAGACGGGAACAGTTGCAGGAGAGATGTAGGCGACCGTTGCTAAAACAACCACTGGAGGAAGTGTACATCAAATTCAATGTCCGTCGCACACACACACACACACACACACACACACGGGCAAATGAACACCTACAGGAAATAAAACAACTTTTTATTTTTGCAGCATCGGCTGGCACCTGGAAGTGATAGTTGAAAGTGCTAAGCTCTGGGTATGACAGTGAGAATTGGCATCAGGTAAGTAGCAGGGAGGTCTTCCAGTGATGTACAGAAGGACGAGGGGGGTAAAGCAGGGTGCTGATGAGGGTGGATGGAGAGGTGGTTCTGTGCTGCAACCTGCGCCACAAAGGGCAAAACCCCTGGAAGCCCAATTGCTTTCTGAAGAGCTTTCCATTGTCTGTGGTGATGAAGTTGAGCTCTGGCCTCCAACCCAGGGGTCTCTCTGTCTAATCCTGACCCCGTAACTCTCTTTCCCAGCCCATCGCAAAAACACTCACACACAGACAGACACACACACACACACACACACAGATGCGCCCGCTCATGCGCAATTGTATGCACACATAGACACTACACCACACCACCAAACATAACATCTATACCAAGGTATACTGACATTCAAATAGATAAACACGCATACAAACACACAAAAGCAAAAACACACACACACACAATGAAGTGCGTGGACACACAGATATACACACAGATACACATGTAAACTGATAGTCCCACAAACTAAATAATACACAGTAAACCATACAGACTCACACACAAACGCACAAACACACATGCAGGCGCATGGACACACACCACACCCGCAAACATCTCATTCCGACTGCAGATATATACAAAGATACACTGATAATACATACACCTACGCATACACACACACACACACACTAACACACACACACACACTTGTACACACACACATAGGTGCTGTCTCTTTGTAGATGATGGCTAACATAGCTGCAGGGTTGATCGTTGACTGGCCCTTCCCAACATGGCTGAATATAAAACAGCGTAATGAGAGTGCAGTGAGAAAATGGCTTCCTTCTCGAATATGGCTTCAGAAAAGGTAATCCACCCCTACACACACACCCACACACACACACATGCACTCATGCCCACACACACACACACACACACACACACGCACAAATTGACAAACACAGACAGACACACACACTCACACACACACACACACACACACACTTTCTCACACACACCCACACACACACACACACACACCACCACCACCATTACTACCTCGCCTTTCTTAATGCTTCTTAATGCACTTCGTTTCTTTCTCCTTTTTTCTGGATAATTTGCCTCTCTCAATAACACCTTGCACTTCCCCTCCACCCTCCCCCCTTCCATTTGGTATGCGGATGCAGGCTTATTATTTAGGACACAAAAGAAGGGGCTTCTTGGTGAAGAGACAGGTCCCTGCTGCTGAGTGATGAGAAAAGGACCCCAGTGAAATCTCAGCCCCCCAAAACATGTTGCCTCCTCCGTGGACACCGGGAAATATTAACAACAACAAAATCCCCAAATCCCAACAAAAACCCTCCCTCTCTACCCTTGGAACACAGCTCAGCAGGAGCAGGGAGCAAGCCCCCACATCTCCCATCCCCTTCCCAGTCTGATCTCACATCCCCCAGAGTACCACCGTCCAGCCAGACACATATGCCCCCTCCCCTACCGACCACCTCATTTCATTTTTCTCCATTTTCCTCCATTGGTCCACGGATGCACATCTCTTCCAAACATCCACCTCAAAAACACTTGATTTTCCTTCCCATAATAAAAGGACATCATGTTGAACAATATGTGTATTTATTCAGCACAGTGCGGGCAACAGTGGTGTTGCCCGCAGAGAGAGAGAGAGAGAGAGAGCGAGAGAGAGAGAGAGAGAGAGAGAGAGAGAGAGAGAGAGAGAGAGAGAGAGAGAGAGAGAGAGAGATGCTCCTTGCTAAATTTGTACAAATCATTCCGTCTGGAAGATGAACGGCGTGCTTCGGAGTTCATTGCCTTCCGTTTCGGCCGAGTGGCCGGCGTGCCGACACAGCAGGCCCCGCTGGACAGGTTGGATCCATGGACGGTTACAGAGGAATAATAAAGCAGCTTCCATGGCGGGTCCACCATTTTACTACCGGGCCCTGCTGAGATGATGAGGTCGCTAGCCGCAACACTTGGCTACTATAGCATTGCTACTAGCATGATTTGGGTCTTGCTGTGGGCCTTCACTAAAGCCTCACACAAACAGACGAGATCCGTCCTAAGTGTAACAGAAAGGCAGTTGTTGTTGATGTCCCAGTCTGCGATAGAAACAAATAAATGTGGCCGTAATATTGACATATTTGCTGAAGACCGACTCCTAGTAAAGATGTGAAAATGAAGGTTACGTCCCAAACAATGCTCCCGAATACCACATCAGTTTATACTATTGGCATATTGTACATAATATTACGCTTGGAATGTGTATCAAGTATTTGAATGAATTGTAATGTGCACCCTTGCTTCTGTATACCAATACAGTAGGCCTACACTCTGGTATCTTAAAAATAGGGTTCATATGAGGAGTCTGAGAGAAACACATGCAATACATTCCGGTAAACTTCAATGTCCTCTGCTTATTCTTATCAGGGTGTTCTGACCTCACCAGGGCACACTGGATGGCACACCATCGCAGGGTCACCACATATTAAGTCACTGTTATTCCAGGCAAATACTGGACACAAAGATAGCAGACAGTGACCCTTTACTGACCTATTCTAAGACTAGGGTGAGAGACAAACACATTTATATAAGTTGATAGAGTTTGTCAAAATGACAGGCAATTACTGTAGTCCTTACCACTGGTTTGCAAACTTTGCATGCTAAATGAGAGTCGTTACAGTTCTAGGAGCCATACATGTTGCTGCTACGTTCTCCAGCTCCTGGACAGCCCCGCATTAAATATACCAAAGTCCATTAGGGCTAAACAGCCTCAGGAAAGACTTTCCCCAAACATGGAAAAATGACAGTAAATTATGGCGCCAATCAATTATGCATGCATTATATTTTTCTTACACTGTATAAAATGTCTAACGTTAATACCTCTAAGTATACATTACTTCCCGGCGACAAAATGCACACCATATTAATGTGAGTGTTTTCCAAAGAGATTCATCAATGTTGTGCAGCCGAAGGTAATGGAGGGAAAAAGAAGAGGCGAGGGTAGAGATCCCTCCATATCTACTGGGACGGTGTGCGGCATTGATCATTTGTGTGTGTGTGTGTGTGTGTGTGTATGTTTGTGTTTGAGTTTTTATTTTTGTGTGTGTGTGTGTGTGTGTGTGTGTGTGTGTGTGTGTGTGTGTGTGTGTGTGTGTGTGTGTGTGTGTGTGTGTGTGTGTGTGCGTGCGTGCGTGCGTGCGTGCGTGCGTGCGTGCGTGCGTGTGTGTGTGTGTGTGAGAGTATGTGTGTGTGTGTGTGTTTGTGCGCCGGTGTGTGTGTTTGTGTAATGGTAAATCTGCTAATATATAAAGTCATGAAAATATCAAGATGTGCCCATGAACAAAAGTGCCAAACGGCCAAAGAAATCAACGGCAAATGTCACGGATCAAAAGAAGAGAGAGACAGGCTTTGAATGAGAGAGAGAGAGAGAGAGAGAGAGAGAGAGAGAGAGAGAGAGAGAGAGAGAGAGGGAGGAGTGGACGCAACGAGTGTTTGGCGAGTAGACAGGGGCTGGCCGGCTGGTTGTTGTGGGGGTCACAGGGAGGAAGAGGGGAGGGGTGACCTGACCTAGGTTATATCTGTCTGGCCAGTGAAGGGGGGACAGTCCCTTAGGAACGGGGACATGGCCCAGATGCTGGAGGGCCAGACAGAAGTGACCTCCGTCTGTCTGGAAGGAGACAGGTATCGGCAGGCCTCCGATGACCACTTCAATGAGCTGTCAATAATTGGTTGTCGTGTTAATAACGGGCTTCCTCCCGGGGCCTCTGGGCCCCTGACTGGCCCCTACAGCAACGCCAAGAGACAGCCTGTGGGTGTGTCTAAACGTATGCGTGTGTTTGTTTTTAATTTGGGGTTTGAATTTTCCTGACTTATTAAGACATAATTATGCAATAAATATATCTATATATAGAAATATATAGGAATATATAAAAAAAATGAACACAAACACACATGCAACGACACATGAGCGCACACACACACACACACAGACACAAGACCTTTTGTCTTCTCTTTACTAACTTCACAGACAATTCCCGATGATCCCGACCGATGATCCCTCTTACGTTACATGCAACACAATACACCCTTACACACTAATTTGTTTTCTTTGGCCCCTTTTCTATGTCGGTGTGTAATTGAGCCCTTGAATATATACAAATTTAATAGAGCTAATAGAATCATTATCAAATTCAGATCAATACAAATCTAACCACACTATCCTTAAAAGGGAGCAATATTGAAATACAACACTGTCTGTGCTCTCTCATTCTTCGGCCTACATCTGAGGCTCGCTGCCATCAGACCTGGATTACCAGACAGGCACATTACAGCTAATAAGAGTCACACAAAACACCCTTTATTAATGCATAAGAGACTCTTTGAACCTGGGGAAAGTTTCAAAGGGAAGGCAGTGATCACGGTGTCTCGGCGGACACAATGAGATGCCTCCCATTACCCAGGAGGAGTCAACAGCCTGGTGCAGGTCAAATCCCCAGGAGCCCTGATAGCAAACATTCAATAGCTGGGACAATGACTACACCGCTGAAACTGCGCCTTTTTACTTACTTTTATTCATTTATTCACAATAATCAACAATAAAACGGAATGTTTGTAACACAAAAGCCTTATTGTTCAAACAGTCATCCAGAACAGCACCCAACATGGATACAATGTTTTTTGTTCTTTTTGTTAAAGAATAGTGAGTGCGTATGATTCTGGATAGAAAATGTTATATAATAGTTTTTATCCCTTCTACAATTATACAATTCTAAAGAGTTGCACTTTTTGGACAGAATTTCAGATTTTAGGGACACATTTAAAAATGTTCAGCTGTGCTAAGACAATGCTGACTAACTCAGTGTGAAAAGGAACACTGTATTTGCACACTTTCAAAACCCGATAACAACATACATGTCTGTCCACTTTCTATTTGATTACTGTTGTTTGCAATTTGAGTAAAATGGTGTTGCAGTTTTTGTGAAATGGTGTGTGTGTGTGTGTGTGTGTGTGTGTGTGTGTGTGTGTGTGTGTGTGTGTGTGTGTGTGTGTGTGTGTGTGTGTGTGTGCGTTTTTTGTGTGCATGTGTGTGCGTGTGTGTGTGTGTGTGTGTGTACATGGGCTACAACAATTAGACTGTGTGCCATTAATGACTTTGTTATGAGGATAAATAAAACCTCCTCATTGTTCATATTTTCAAGCATATGTTTTTATATGTTTACAAAACTAGCAACATTGACGGAAAATATAATGTAAATCCCCAACACATTGTAATTCCTACTGGATACTTCAATCAAAGTCATCCTAACGTCCGACTTTTGTTTGGATACTAGCAGCATGTACTTTATTCTGATAAACTTAAAGCCTTGAAGTTAACTTTTGAGTTTTAACACCAATCAATATTGTCAGAGTCATTCCACCCTTTCATTACACACCTAACTAACCTTTTTAGACCCTGCAGAGGCATACACTCATAATCCAATGGAAGATAATTTAAAACTTTTGTAACCTAAATTCTATTCCAATAATCCAGATTTTGACAGCAACCTGTCACATTATAAAGTCTGAACATAGTTACACGAATTGAGAATGATACGCGTGATTGAATTTTATTGAAGTGGTCAGCAAGCAGCTTATTTCCCTCCCAGAAAGCCCCAGGGCTTGGAGATGGTCGGGTGGGGGGTGGGGGGGAGAGATTCACAGCATCATGCTGTGCTGAGGGACCGGTGGACCAGAGGACACACGTGTCACTGCAGAGCCCTTCTGTGGCTATGGTGGCCAAGATGCACCTGTCCCAGTTCAGTCAGAAACCACTAGATGGATGTTTTAGTGACATGTGTACGTTGAGATAAGCCGCACATATGAATACTACATGGAGTAAAACCACAAGCGAATAGTTATCCTATCCATATGGCAAAGAAAGAGAAGACAGAATCTTATGGGGGGGGGGGGGGTTCAATCTTAACCTATTCAAAGTAGGTCTTTATGACATATAACTGTTCCAATATAATTTTATGCAAATTCATGTATCAAAAAATATTTATTCACAGTATACTAATGAAAAGCACAAAACAATTAATAATGATAATATGACAAAAGCAGTAATAAAACATTTGTTCTGGCTGACACCAAAACATTCCTCTTTAGGTAAATAAATGCTATTATGGTCCATTTATACTTACATCAGGCAGGCAAATAATTATAGTTTTGTTGAGATCTTAGCAAATGTGTTTATGAAAAGAAAAAGTATTATGCATCATTTCAAACTTAAAAAACAAAGATGATATTCAACGCCATATTTGCATTTAGCGTGAACTACCAGTCTTTGACCCCCTCTGCGTCACCATTCAAATCAGTCCTCCAACGGTCAGGGGTCAGGTCAGAATCAAGACGACATCCCCAACTGACCGCGCCGAATGCAGAGGAACATCTGCTGTCTCCGTGTCGCACAAAGATGTCCCCTCAGAGACCAGGGCATGCTCCCTGAGCCTGGGAACGGCTCAAAGTCAAGGGCAGCCTCCTCTGCCTCAGCCCATATGCTGACTGGACAAAGAGACGCCCGTCACACGCAATGGTCAACATCTTCCATTATGTGTGCTTCCACCAGCAGGAAAATACCATTAGCAAGTTCATTTGACCTATATAAATTGCAAATGCAATTCCTTTCCACAAATCAAATCTTAAATTCTGCGTTGTTTCCGTATTCATGTAAATCTCAAAGGACGTTTGACAATCTACCCGCAGTTTAAGACTAAAGGGTGGCACTGTTAGAAATAAATCAAAGGTCTTATGGATGCATGTAAGCGCAAAATAGAGCAAATTCTCATACACTGTGGTGACAGAGATATCAGCCACTCTCTCTGTTGCCGTGCCAATCTCTAACATCAGGCATTAATGGAGCCGCCTAAACGGTGTCAATACTCTGATCAATACCTTGGGATGTCTCTGTATCCCCCTGCAGCAAACCAAGTGCATTATACAGAGCCCCACTGAGTAGAGCCTGGACATAGAGCTCCAGCCATACTATGATTACTAACATGTTGCTGCAGCATGCTGCTGCTGAAGGAAAAGCCCATATTATGCCCTTCAGTCTAGGAGCACACCACCACCACATGCACCCCACATCCTGATGTGTCTGTGGAATGTCCACTGCTGGTCCACTACACCTGCTGAGGCAAGAGCTGCTTCAGTATACACTGTGTATTGAGACAGCACGCATCAGGTCTGTGTATCGTTTACCATAAAAATAAATCTAAATAGATCAAAATATCATAGCACAACACTGTGTTAATGATATGAGTGAATGAAGCATAATGATGACGCTGATGATAACGTTTTTTTTGGTAATTTCAAATATGATCAGGGGCACGAAGTAGACACGACAAGGTGAAACCAGGTGAAATGGGACCAATCAAACACTGTCTAGCTTACAGGAAGCCCTGAAGAGCTGAAGATGGAGGAGTCTAGGAGACAGGACGCAAGCGTTGGTCACTTGTGGGGAGCACCTCTGCTCTAAACCACACCTAATAGACACAGTCGCTCTCATTCCCTTTCAATTCACACCTAAAATAGAAAGCTGCCAAACTCGACCTTAATTACAGACTCCTCAATCCCGGCATTCAATGTGTAACCACTGCCTGCACCCCAACTCTCGTCTCTCCTTGGTTCCGCCTACCTTTCTCTCTCTATGTCAGTCTCTCTTTCTGGGAATCCAATGAGATGTGTTCCTTACATGGCATATGTGTATTTCAATGGCAAAGTAAACAAGTCTGCATAGAGAATATGAGAAGGACGCATTACAAATCTAAGAAACCAGCATATTTGAAGAGCAATGTGCCTGGTCAGCACAGTGTTCCCAAAGATGCAAGCACGCCAACAACATAAAGGTTTATTGATAATTATATAAATATATATAGCTATAAATAACGCACCTTTGTCTACATATGAAAACAGCATACATTTTAATAATGCCTTTCCCCACCATTTCGTAAAGCCATCTGAATTGAAGATATTTCCCCGTCGTAGTAAAACGGATAAACCCGGAGAAGTGTAAACACTGCTATGTGGCATTAGCTCAGACAGCTATTCATCATCCTCCCTAATCACATGACCAGGGTGTCGGCATCACCGCGTCTCCAACGCAGGGAGGGGCCAGGCAGCGCACTCGGCTCGCCACCATTTTGTGTATTGAGTACCTGCCTTCTTTTGTGTGAGTACCTGGTTTGTTTGTTTGTTTGTTTGTTTGTTTACCGTCCTCCTCCTGTGTGTTCAAAAACACAAAAATGCCTTTCAATTAATTGACTCTCACCGGGGTCCGTTGCCTCACTCATAGATAGATACAGCGTCGTAGAGGGAGAGAGAGAGAGAGAGAGAGAGAGAGAGAGAGAGAGAGAGAGAGAGAGAGAGAGAGAGAGAGAGAGAGAACGTAGATGGATGCTGCATCCCCTCAGGAAAGGGAGGACAACGCACCGCAACCGCAGCCTTTTTTTTTATTTATTATGTTGCATTTCATGCAGTCTGTTTTCCCCTCCGCTCCCGACCCTCTGTGTTTCTCCCCACAGAGCCGCACCTCCGGAGGATCCTACTATGTGTGAGGCACATATGGCGAGGTGAAATTGCTGTCTCTGAGAGCATGCCTCCGCCTGTCCAGACTTCATCAGTGGGATTAAAGATAAGAATGGGACGGGGGAGGAGGGAAAGAAATAAAAAAATAAAATGAAGATAGCGAGGACAGGGGTCCCCCGCCAGCCCCATTCCCCCAGCCCCCCCCCCCCCCCCCCCCAAAAACCAAACCCCCTTTCTCTTGTGCTCTGCTTTAAGTAGAGTGGGACATCATATGAGTGTAGAAAACGGGATGTTTGGGATGCTGCGGCTTGCTGTGGTGGGGGTGTTTGGCGGGGGGGGGGGGGGAGGGGGGGGCTAGAGATTGCCTGCCCAGTGAGCAGGGCTGGCTTTATTTGGCTTTGACAAGGGCTCACTACAAAGGGAATCCAAATTACAGCCAGCACCGCTCCTGGTTCAGACCTACTACTGAGGTTCACTTAAAAGCTGTGGCCAATTAAAACAAAAAAAAAAGTGAGTCTGGGGGGTGTGGTAGGGCTTCTTTCATGATTACTTACCCATCCACCTTGGGTGTGTTCTTCAAAAAAAATTACTATTACATCAACAAACAAAAAGACCCAAAAAAAATACAAAAAGCACCCCGGCAGGCAAAATGGGGCAGTAGGAATGTGTGTTATTACATTCTTAGAGTTGGGGATTTTGGAGGTAGAGAAGAAAAGAGAGATGAAGATTGCAGGATATTAAGGAGGCACGGAAGTCACAACAGAACCTTATAACAAATTCCAAAAAGCTTTCATCATGGCTCTATGAGAATGATCAAGGGAAAAGGTCATTACTTGGTTCCCCAGTACTGTTATTGAAACTAAACAGTTCATACGTATTGTTATTGTTATCATGCTGAAAGATAGCCATGATAAAGATAAGACAACTTAATTTCCTTTTATCTTTGTGTGTTTTACCCCTAAATAATAGTAACAGACATCAGCAGAATATATTACTGAGTGAATTTAATTCCTGATTATTCTATTACAAAATAATAAGTGTAGTCAATTGTTTTTCTTTGTTTGGGGAAAAATACAGCCTGTTAACTAAACTCGTAAAAATAAAATGTTTCTTTAAATCATGGAATAGAGCTAAATCAAAGAAAATAAATATACAAACGTTTTCACTTTTGGCCAAAACCGATGTGTCTTTGTAGTGATTCTGGTATATTCAAATAAATAGGGATATAAATGAGAATAGATAAGGATATAGTTTATGCTGAGCTCCATTCTGGGAATTGTGAGACAACAGCCGTGCCCCTTGTATTTGAAACAACAAAAAGGCAATCTTGACATCTTGCCCAAGCAGCAGATAATATTTGCTGTTCAGAGACTGTATTCTTTTGTTCCAGGTTTTATAAACCCAAGACACTTGAAATTTAAACCCAGTTCAAGAAATATTATTTGCCACAGGGCGAGGTAAATCTCTTGGTGAAGCCTTTCAAAGGGTTGGCCTGGGTTTGTTTACAATTGATCTTATTTAAAAGTAGATTTTTTTTTCTTTTCAAAGACACACTTTTTGTTGTGATCTTGTAGGTTAAAAGAATGATAAAAGCATTTTACTGAACTGGAAGAAAAGAGAAATACTCTGAAGATATTAATGTTAAAACCTCCTTGAAATAAAAGGAAAGCACATACAAATTACATATCCAACTACTGCAAACAACATATTTTGTCACCTTGACCACCAGCTGACTTAACAGAAATCAGTGATTATAATGGAGGGCATAAAAAAAATAAAACAAGATAAAGACAAGAAAGGAAGAATTATTTAAGCCCTTTTATCCTGGCCTCCAATACAACGCTATTTAAAAAAATAAATGGTTGCCTGAGCAAAGAGAAAAAAACATCATAATTCTCCACATTTTGCCCACGTCGTACTTTGCTTCTAATGCTACAACTATGGTTCATTCTGGGGACAAGAGAGAGGGTTGGGAGTGAATGCCCATCAGGGTTGTTGGGTCTCTCCTTTTCTCTGGCAAGATTCAGGCCAATGCTCAGAGAGCAGGTCAGAGGCAATGGAGCTGCTGTAAACCTGGATGTTCATGGCAACCAGAGGGACCAAAGGCGAAGCGGCCGCCACAGTATGGATGCCTCGGTAAAGACCCGTTCATCTACACTACACCTGGGGGAGCCCACAGGCTGCCCTGCACAGGACTAGCTGAGCGGCAACCCACACACACACACACACACACACACACGCACAAACACACACACACACACACACACACACACACACACACAGACACACACACACACACACACACACACAGACACACACAAACAAACGCACACACACACACACACACACACACAAACAAACGCACACAAACAAACGCACACACATGCAAACGCAAACATAGACACACAAGCGCACACCTAGCACACATACAAACGCACACATAAACACAACCACACACACCTTAGTCTGTGGCTGTGTGTGTGTGTGTGTGTAATGCTATACATGGTCACTCGTACACTCTAAGGAAATCTACACACACCTATACAGCTGCTTGCTTAAACAGACACAGTAACACAGACACAGAGACAAAGTAACACACACATGCACACACACACGCATGCATGCACGCACGCACGCACACACACACACACACTCGCACACACACACAGATTGGTTGAAGATTAGACCAATAATAGTACATCTTATACTGATTGTTTAAATATATAGTTTGATAAATCCTATCTCTCATTTATGAATGTGGTTAAATTAATCGTATTTTTTCTTTTTCGGTGTCATGTGTATTTTATACTATATATTCCTTGAAACAGACTTCATCACAAAAAAAATTGGTTAATGAATTTGAAACAATGTATTGTTTTATTTTACTTCTGTAAACACATTGATAACAGGATTTAAACTTCAATCCACTATTTGATTAAGGGGCCATAATTGTTTAATTTGTAATGTTTGTGAGAAATTATCAGGTTGCTTTAAGAGGTCATTAAAATGTCACATTTAAAGCATTAAAATCATACATTTATTCACACAATTGCATTGCATTCATGAAAGCATCAATATATATGAGTTATGTGAAAAATGTAAAAGCAAATGTTCGTTAATTGTGTTCACTCATGGAAGCTTCTTTAGTTTAGTTTATTTACTTGAACATCAATCTAAAAGGACAAATAGATGGTTGCATCTCAAATTTTCATGAACAATTAGACAAGAAACAAGAGAATCAACAAGATAAATCAAAAGAAAGCACAACAATATACAGGACTCCCTGCAATTGTGGTCCTTTTTGTAGGCCCTAGGGCCCCTGCCTTTTGCCACAAACTCCCTCCCAGGCACTTCAGGTTAACATATCCATTTTGACTATCAGATCAATAGGTGTAAATGACTCCATTACCCCTCTGGATGGAATTGGTTTAACGGTTTACAGTGAAAACCCAGTGAAGAGAGAAGGACTCTGTCCACTCCAGCTATTTGCCAAACATACTTTGTTCTACAAAAATGCATTGCCCGTGATCCCTCGCATAATTATATAGCTTTCTTCTTTTAACGATTTGGATCCTCAATCTGACCATTCAAAGACACAGTTTGAGCGGAGGAATTGATCCAGTCGGCTGGAGGAGCCGCGAGTGCAGGTGAAGCCTCCCTGTTCTGGGTCATGCTCCTCTTTTGTTCTTGCATTCTAAGGAGTGATAGTTCCCCCTCAAACCCTCCAGAAATGCCCCCTAAAGCCAGGGGGGAGCCTGCCGAGTGGGAGTGTGTAATCGGTCCTGGCAGAGTGCTGGTTAATGGAAGGGCACATTATGGGCTGTGGGTTGAGGATGAATCCATGTGCGCGCAGCGAGCTTCTGGACCCAGGGTGACACTTTTCATCCCCCACCGCCTTAGGCCAGGATTAGGATTGCGGGCCCCGGCCTCACTCACAAAGCCGGCCGTAATGCAAAATCATTTTCATGTTAACCTTGCTTTCTCTTCTCCGGGCCTGACAGTGGACAGGCCTGCTTTCTTTTGCTGCTCAAATTATCCTCAATTACTGGGGAAAGGCCACGCGGGAGGACGTCACCTAACCTTCACCATCTGTTAGGTTCAAAGCCCGAGCAGCCGGCCAGGCCGCCTGTCTCCTGCCTCCCCCTGACCTTTCCGGCTCGGCCCACTCACGCGCCGCTATGCGTCTCCCGGCCTCCTCCTCCTCCTCCTCCTCCTCCCGTCCCCTCTCCCCTCCCCTCTCCTCCCTTCCCCGATGGACCAGCCCTCTCTCCGGACACAGCTGGGAAGTGCAAGTCCACACACATCACATTAGGGCGGGGGGGGGAGGGGACAGGCGGGAGGTTATGTCTAGCTTTCTCCCATAAAGATATGAATATTCAAAACTGAGAGGTGTGTCCGAAACAAAGGTCGGAAGGAGCTCAGACACGGCGGTCAGCCGCTCTTACATTTGTAGATGGCCCAGTAGAAACCGAGTAGAATGTGACTGCTGCTCGAGTTGAACTCATTTTAATATAACACCACTTTTTGATATTTCACTCTGTTTATTTTTTTCTGCTTGATTATTTCAAATCTCTTTGTTTGCTGTTCAACGGGATAAAATCTGTAGTTAAAAATAATTTCGAATAATTCCATAAGCATGCATCTATTCGATGTATTTTGTGTTTGTGTACTATATTGCTGAAATTGGCCTGAATTGAACATGCATTGGCTGTGGAGGTCGTGCTTGTGAAATATTGAAGAGCTCTTACTGCTCCTATAGTGAATGCACCTCTGAATAATGCAGCCAATGTTTTCTGTTTGCTTGCAGCTTGTGATTTTGAGCAGTTCCACTGTGTCCATTTGGATTATACAGTCTGCCTGGCCACTCAGGAAGAGGGCCCCTGTTCCTCAGGTCATCTGGCAGGACCTGCCGGCTGTAAAATAACTTTTAATAAGTCCATTAAATAATAGATGGGGAGTGCAGGCTAAACTCAAGCTAGGGGGAGCAGGGCCCAGGACAACAAGCCACACAGACAATGAGAGGGTCCCAGACGCTCCCCCTCATCCGGCATAGGCAGCATCCCTTCTCCAGACAGAACCCTCTCCAAGGGGGTCATAGGTCATGGACTTGACCTCGTGAGCCACCAGGAGAGCGTTCGCGTTGGTGGGTAAATTAGGATTTATTCCACTGGAGGCCCTGTCTGAAGCCACATTATGCATCATTATCTTATCCTGTTCACTGTGTGGCACAGTTCAGATCAAACACGTCACTGCTTGTCTTTGTTTGAGCCTTTGATATCCTGAAATGTTGGAACTATACTATATTAAGTTCTAATATTTGTTTATTTAAATTTGTATTTTTAGGTACTATTATCCCATAGGCTTTCATATATACATATTTAATTGTGGAGGCCATCTTAAAAATGTTTTTATCACAATAAATGTATCGATATATATATTTATATATATATGTGTGTGTGTGTGTGTGTGTGTGTGTGTGTGTGTGTGTGTGTGTGTGTGTGTGTGTGTGTGTGTGTGTGTGTGTGTGTGTGTGTGTGTTATATTGAAACACTTGCACTACATGTTTTTATTAATTTATAAGATGAATATTGCATATGGATTGCTTGCATTCATTCTTTCCAAAAAAAATATTTAATTTAGCAACAGTAAATGTGATAATTTGCCAGAGCCAGCTTTATGCTTTACTCTAAGTGAGTCCCAGGGGGTGACAATTTTGGAAAGATCTCTTCCGATAAGATCCAGCCCTGCATTCATTAATATTACATTAATTTCAGTATCACAGAACCTTTGCTCAGACAGGTAGAATTATTCTCCTTTAGCTTTCCCTTGCATGTTCATATTAAAATAACCAAAGAAAGCTACGCTTCAGAAAAACAGCTACAAAAAATTAGCAACCTAACCATTGTCACTCGTACTCTGCATGTCTACGTCGGAGACGGAGAACGTAGAACAAACAATAATATTCGATTTAGGTCACATATCCACACAAGACGCGCGTGCACTACCCTGCGTTTGCGCGTTTTAAAAAGAAAAGACACGCATCGCCAATTACGGTCCGCAGGGCTACCCCACAATACGGACTGCACGAGGGGGGGCGGGAGGGGGGGGGCACTCTGCACAGCTCCAGGGAGGCAGGTGCAAGGCGCCGGTCAACTGTAGTCTTACATTATGCATTTAAAATTCGCTTATAATACACATTATTCCCCTTATTTATGCGATGTTATTATTGTATCATGACTGCGTATACGTGTCTGCGTGCGTGCAAAAGCGCGCGCGTGTGTGTGTGTGTGTGTGTGTGTGTGTGTGTGTGTGTGTGTGTGTGTGTGTGTGTGTGTGTGTGTGTGTGTGTGTGTGTGTGTGTGTGCGCGTGTGAGCGTGCCTATGCGTGCGTGCGTACGAATGCATGTGTGTTTGACTAAATTCTATGTTTTGTTCTTTTTTTTGTCACTATATGCCCATCATTTTGTTTGGTTTGCGCGAAAGAAGCCATTCTAAGCTGTTTGGCACCATGCCATCTCCCGAATAAACCAAATACGTTCTTAGCACGTGTCAGGTTAATACATCACTGGATAACAAAAGAGAATCGCTTTAATGGGAGGCTGGGAGGCCGGGAGGCGGACGCGTGCTCGTTCCCGTGCCAATGTTGGTCCCTCTCATTTGAATGTGAATAGTGTTTACCACTGAGAGGGGCTTCTGAGAGGCATGTGTCTGGTAGCCTGCACACAGACCCCCTTCTGTAAGGGGTTTCAATTAGGATCTCATTTAAAGTAATTGGGGCTAATTAGCCTTTATCGCTGGGAAATGGCTTGTATTAATTAGCCAGAGGGCCAAATGTTGAGGAATTTGTCAATTGAACCAATTGAAAATGACAAGCATAAGCCTCTGCACTCAACCTCGCCAGTAAATCAAATGCATGTGTTAGTGACGATTTTTGGCAGCAATGATCATTGGGAATAATGTAACCTAAACAAGTGGTTAGGTCTGTGAAGTATAACCCTTGTACGTTAGGTCGCTACAGTTGAATACCACTGGTGAACTGCCAAAGTTCAATACCACTGGTCCATTGCCATTTATATATATATATATATATATATATATATATATATATATAGGCCTACATATAGGCCTATACATATATGTTAAAACAATATTATTGAAAGCCGTTAGAAGGATACAAATTCACTTTCCAAAGATAAAACATATTGGGCAATGTAACAGTAGAAATTTTGTATCAACTAGAAAAAAATCGTATATGTTTAGAAACGAGAAACAGGAGATTGACTCTGCGGCTCACACGCAGTATAATATTGCGCAAATGGAGACGATCCTTAAATAGAAACCTCAAACATCAATGGAGGAAATATGCTATCAACTCACACAAAGGTTTGATAATCAATTAACATTTATGGAACCAGATAGCCACAAAAAAAGCGAGCAAAACCAGTCAATCGCAGGACATCCATGAACGCATAAATAAATAAATATTCAGAAGATTATATATATTTTTTTCAGTTGTTGCCTAATTATATTGTTTAGAATAAGTAATTAGCTAATCCACTGGTGATGTGAAGACAGGGCTTAATTATATATGTCCAGGTCAGCTCAGCTCCGAGGCAGGCCCACTATGAAATCCTGCAAGAAATCCCTGCTGCTAACAATAACATGAGTCCAACGGCTCCAATCACACCCGGGCATATGGCTCTGGCTGTGCAGAGGAAGAAAGACCAGATGCCGCAGCATTTGAATTCACAGCCAACCAACGGTGAAGTTCAAGGTCTCGAAGGCCAGTGACCATTACACCAGCCAAGAGAAACAACCTCGTGGTGAGACAAACGCTCACACAAATCTCGATCGCCAGGCGAAAGGGATTTTGGAAATAAGATGTATTTTTCCGCCAAATAATTGTATCTGATTGTGATTCCTGGGCTTATCTTAAGATATTCTTCTTC
Source organism: Gadus chalcogrammus (assembly GCF_026213295.1). NCBI lineage: Eukaryota > Metazoa > Chordata > Actinopteri > Gadiformes > Gadidae > Gadus > Gadus chalcogrammus. Next base: position 9,255,808 of record NC_079425.1, on the reverse strand, counting down.
TTGTCATTATTCTTTAAATTATTATTAATGACATAATGTTATCATAATAATAATAATACAACTTATAATATAACGAATAATAAGATTATAAATACAAATAGGTTAATGATAATAATAATAAGTCATACAAATTATTATAATAATTGTGAAGATAATTGTAATTGTTGTGGTTGTTTTTATTACAAGCATTGACTGGATTATATGGATTCATTTATACATTTATTCGTTAAAGAACGAGGCCTATCATTTGCAAATGGTTTGTCTATCTTTGTAAAAGGGAATGGAAAAAATTATTTGATCAAAAACCAGAGCAGAAAGAAAGCAAAACGAAACAAACAGACAAACAAACAAACAAACACAGAATGATGTTGTGTTATAGGCCTCTAGTGGTGATCTTTGTTAATTATTACCCTTGAAACTATGCAAATAAGAATGCTCTCGTTAGTTCATAATACAAACGTAATTGTTAAAATACAATTATTTAATACAACATAATATATTCTATGTATGAATTACAAACTAATGTTAAAATAACTATTTGTAATAATTAGCCACAGATAAACTGCATAGTTGTAGTTTTAAATCTTCAAAGATAAATAATTGTCATAATGCATTGTTTGGTTAAAAAAAAAGGGGAAGAAGACTAGGACGAGGAATATTATATTTGTGTACCAGTAGTTTGGGGGAAAGGGTGACATCATTATGACAGAGATCCTGCATCTGCATAGTGGAAGAGATCCAGTTTCAGCAGAATGTCTCTTTATGAGAGACAGGTCATGCCACTAGCCCTGCTCTGACACATAATTGGTGATATTGATTATAGGTTATCATATGGTGCAGGCTGTTTGAGAGAGTACATTACAAGGGTTAATTTGTTAACCATTAACCTTTTGGACTGGGAGAGGTAAGATCTAAGTGCAAATTGAGTAAAAGAAAAAAAAACGGAGTTGAGTAACCCTTCCTTCCTTAGAGGATAATGTTCATAACAGTTGCCCCCAAGTACATACATCAGGCAATGACATGTTACCGATACATGTTGAGCATGTTAATGAAGTAATAATGCTGGCGGTGATTGTAGTTGTAGAAGTTGTAAAAGTTCAAAGAAACATGTCACAATCTTAAAATGACTGACACCACGAGCTTCCCATGACTCTTCACAGTCACTCCCTTGTACTGAGCCTTGTTCTGAGAAACTTAGCTTCGAAAAGCATGTCTTCTCACATTAAAACTCCAAATGCCTACAAATAAAGGACGACTACATATTTCAAATGTCACTGAGATTGTAGTAATTGGATATACACAGAGATGTATACATCTAAATTAATACTGCAGAATTAATCAAATCATATTAAAAAAATTCTATTAAGAAAGTCAACATATTTCCATTTTGTAAATCCAACAAAGCATTCATAAGTAACTAGAAAAACAAGAAGCAAATTGCATGTATTGGGACATCTACAAATATTTTCTCTCATCTACACACATTTCATCTATTATAAAAGTCAGTAAATAAATGTGTCTTTGCCAGAGAGGAAAGTCTCTGGCAAAGACACAAAGTATTGCAAAACAATCAAAATAAACTGCTTCCAAATCAACACTGTTTTGTCCACGACAGATACAGCACATCAAATACATAAAATCACTGCAAAGGAATAGCTGTAACCTTTGAGAAAGTCGATCAGAGGCGATCAGAGGTGTAGAAGCACCTTGTACAGCCCAAAGCAGTAAAGACAAACCCACCTCAGCTTCAAAAAACATGGCATTTGCCTCTCTAGCGCTACACCTGTAAACCCACATGGTTTAGTTTCAAAACAAATGTTCTCTGAAAAATAACTCAAAGTAAACACATACTTTAAGAGGAAGCTATATTAAAATGGCTTGGGTAAAGTAGGAGTATTTAAGTGTGTGCGCGTGTGTGTGTGTGTGTGTGTGTGTGTGTGTGTGTGTGTGTGTGTGTGTGTGTGTGTGTGTGTGTGTGTGTGTGTGTGTGTGTGTGTGTGTGTGTGTGTGTGAGAGAGAGAGAGTTTGTGTGTGAATACAGTTAAAGTCAGAGAGTTAATGGGCAAGGGAGAAAGAGTAAGAGACAGAGGGGAGAGAGAGAGAGAGAGAGAGAGAGAGAGAGAGAGAGAGAGAGAGAGAGAGAGAGAGAGAGAGAGAGAGAGAAAGAGAGAGAGAGAGAGCAAGAGAGACAGCAAAAGAGAGAGAGAGAATGAGAGAGAGAGAGAGAGAGAGAGAGAGAGAGAGAGAGAGAGAGAGAGAGAGAGAGAGAGTGGGTGAGTGGGTAAGTGAGTGGGAGTGCTTGTCATCAGATCCGTCAGCCGAGCTCAGTTGACAGAGAGTAGCAGTAGTGCTACAGACTGAAGCCTACAGCACAGACAGCCTACCTGTCTAGAGTCCAGGGGCTGCTTTCATCCACCTCCCGGCTGCTGCTCCTGCATTAGTTATCCTGAGGAGGAGGGCTGCTCTTGGCCTGGATACTGACCCAACGCTCCCACTGTCCCACAGCCAAAACACAGAGAAATGGGAGAGGAGGAGGAGGAGAATGAGAGAGCGAGAGAGCGAGAGAGAGAGAGAGAGAGACAGAGAGCGCGAGAGAGAGAGAGAGAGAGAGAGAGAGAGAGAGAGAGAGAGAGAGAGAGAGAGACAGACAGAGCATGAGTCAGATGCACTGCTACTCTGACACCATGACTGGGCCACGTGAGATTGATCACACTGTCACACACTCAGGCCTCTGCAGTGACAGCGAGAACTGCCAAGGAGTAGCCCAGGGAATGCACATACATACACAACCACAGAAAGCACCGGCACACAAACACACACACATGCACGCAAAAGCACACGCACGCACCCACGCAAACACGCTCACACATACCACATGCACAATTTGCATCCCTACATGCATGCATGTTTGCATAATTAAACAAACCACACATCACATCCATGAATGCGATCAAATGTTTTTTAATGTTATGAAATGTTTTTTTCCCTCACTGTTAGTTTTCCACACTGAACCTAATTCCATTTTTTATTTTAGTAGAGGCTCTCATTTGCATTTTCTTGTTGCCCCCCTGCACAGCTGCTGGGTATTGTAATGTCTGTTAGATTGAGGGCAGCTGAAAATGGACAGCGAAATAAAAAGGGTCAAAAGTGTAGCACTGAGGAGCCAGAGGGCCGTGATTACACACAATAGAATATAAAAGAGATTCATAGGGGCAGCAGCCTGGCCTCCGCACCTTTAGGGAGGCCAACGCGCTCACGAGTCGCATGAATGCCTTACACACAGAGACAAAAGCTCCCCATTCTGTATCCGACCAAAATATATCTAAGAACTCAATGCCATATCACCCTAGTGGGAAACTTGATGAAATAAGCATGGAAATTCCGGTTTATTTAATGTTCGTCTTTGTTCGGCATTGGCTAAGTAATTGTATCTGGGTCAAAACAAAGCCTATAGGCCTCCATTACTTTATTTTAAAAACGGATTTGTCTGCGAATGCTCAATGCTGCAATGTTTGTTTTGTCAAGGCAGACAACTAAAGGCTAATAAACACGAACCAGTGGAACAAGAAGTGATCGCAATATTTAAGAAAAATCTAATCTCATTGGTTTGACTGAACATAATGGCGAGCACTCAAGCCCTCTCTACTATTTACTCAAAATCAATTTTCACAAATCATGCTTTTCCCTTTAGCCATCGTCTTCTGTCATTAACCAGGAAAGGGTGTGGAAGTCAGCTGGCCTGTGTGTACACGCTGCTCCAGATGGAGACGCTGTCCAGTCCGCCACTGCCCCCTCCCCCCCCGGTTGAACTTGACTCCCATGACTGCAGATGGATAGGAGGGCCTCTCACCTTTGGTGAACCCTAGATCCATACCCCCCCGACCCCCCCAACCCCCTCCACACACACACACACACACACACACACACACACACACACACACACACACACACGATCAAATCACAGAGCACCATGATCAAACCTCCTTCAACCCCTCCGCACACACACATCACACACACACACACACACACACACACACACACACACACACACACACACACATCACACACAAACACGCACAGCACCACCACCGAACCTCATTCAACAATGTAGAACCCAGGAGTATCGCGAGAGGACTCGGCTAACTATCCCATGTCTGACATTGACATTCAGTCAATAGGGGATTGACTAGCGGCCCCCTTCCCCAGCAGCTATCGCCACGGTTACCTGATCAATACCGGGACATTATCACAGAACACATCCTCTGACAGAGTCAACATCCGAGTGGTGGTCGCGGGTGTGCGTGTGCGTGCATGTGTGTGTGTGTGTGTGTGTGTGTGTGTGTGTGTGTGTGTGTGTGTGTTTGTGTCTGTGTGTGTGCGCTTGTGTGTGTGTGTGTGTGTGTGTGTGTGTGTGTGTGTGTGTGTGTGTGTGTGTGTGTGTGTGTGTGTGTGTGTGTGTGTTTGTGTCTGTGTGTGTGCGCTTGTGTGTGTGTGTGTGTGTGTGTGTGTGTGTGTGTGTGTGCGTGCATGTGTGATCACTGGCGTGGAAAGGGCCTCCCGGATGAACGGGAAAGGACTCAGAGAGGAGCATCACTTGGAGAGAGACGTTGCACCCTGAGGGGCTAAAGGTTTGAGTGTCTGCGCTGCGAAGCATGCTCCGATAAAACTTAAAAGCATCACAGAACAGCCTTGCACCACCCCCACTCTGTAACCTCCGCCCTTAGAAAGCCACCATCGTGGAGTTTAAAGCACGTTTATTTATGTTTTGTGATATTTCTACTCACGATGGAACCATTAAGATCAAGCTCTTCTTAAGTTTTCTATTGTAATTAAACAGCAGCAGCTCTCAAGTGAATGACCACTGGCTATATAGGACAGGCTCTGTGGTGAAAGCATTCGGCTCCAACCACGCCACTAACCCTGTGACCTTAGGTGCACAATCAGTGTAGGATCTGAGTTGATGCCTTGCCTGGTTTCCCTGGGGCCTCTCTTACCAATCTAACCTTGTTTCTGGTTCTGCTCTGCTCCTCTCTGCTCTGCTCACCCTCTCTATCCCTCTTGTTCTTAATGCTGTTTCCCACAACCCCTGTTTAATGTCTCATATAGGCCTTATCGGAGGCTATCTGCACAGCACTGTGGCTACATTTACCTAGATAGCGGGCAGCAGAGACAAAGCCTGTAACTTCATCAAACACCAGTCAGCAGAGAGTGAAAAAAAGGGGATTGAGGGGCTGCTTTATGAATTATTAAGATTAAAATCTTTCTCAGATTACCTATCCCTTCCTCCTTTCCTTCCATTTTCTCTCCTTTCTTTTTCTTTTCAGTTAAAATTTAAAACATTTATACCTCTCTGTTCCTGGGTAAACGAGCTCGGGGCCAGTTCTCCATTAAAAATAAAAGCGGAGGAGAAGACAGAGGTAGCTGGGTAGGTACTCCGATTTTAGTCACCTTTAATCAGTCCAGTGTTTCTGTGCTGGAGAGGAACGAGTCAGATGAAACACGCACATAATGATTTTCTATCTTTTTTTCAACAGTTAGCTTGAGTCTTGGATTTTTTTGAAACTTAAAAGGAATAGGGGGGGAAAAAAGACTTTCTTAAATTTTATTATTACTGTCAGTGAGACCTTGCGCTCTCTCCCTTTGTCAAGTGGTCTGAACAATCCTTAAAATATATAAATAAAATAAATGAATGTACATCCTCCTCGGTCAGGATTCACACCTGAGAGTCAAAGAAACACATCTGTGCCTTCTCTTTGGAAGTTCTGAATAATTTCTATGTATTGGCTGGAATAACAGTACCAGCTAATACACAACGATATAGCAGCTTCTTATTTTTAACTCCAAAAATGTATTGCATTCATCGACAAAATCATCCATCAGTTTGGTTTTCCCTCTCCTTGTTTAAAGTATGCATTCCTGACCACAACATTACCGACACTAGCTGCCACACACATGTGAGCATGACTTAAAAAGGAGGTAGATAAAGGGTGGCGTCAGCTTTGAGTATGTTCTATCCTATAAAGGTCCATCATACAGCCAGAGCTCCAGACATCAGAGGTCACGAAGCCCCCCATAGGAGCCATCCCGAGCCATCCTGGCTGCGGAAGCATACCATGGAGGGCATTCAGCGTTGGCCCCCGGGCCGGTCGAATCAGTCAGGAATTAAGTTAGTCGGGTCACCGTCGATTGCTGTAAATCATAGGCTGTCAGAGACACACGCCATGCAGATATGATGTGGAGTAGGGGGGGGGGGGGATGCAAGGGGGAGTGGGGGCTAGGCAGTATGGTCATACATCCTGAGCGGGATGGTGTGTGTTTAAATGTGCTCTCAATAAAACATTTCTAGGGGTGTGCAGAGTCGTGGTCCCTGTGCTCATTAGAGGTCTCTGGCCGGCCCTGTAAGTGCTGCCCTGCTCCATAATGATTTATTAAGGTTAGGCGGAGGCGTCTGGTGGGTCCAAAGAGCCTGAGGACACTTCAGCCATAGAGACATTTAAGGGTAAAGGCTCGGAAAAAAGGGCGGCTCTGAACTGATTTACATCATCCGACGCCCATTTGAAAATAAATTATGTAAGACTAAATGAAATACATAGGAGTTTCATGATTTCCACCGCATTTCCTCCTTCCTCCATTTCCCCTGTTATTCCCTCCATCCCTGACGTTCCTTTCGGAAGTGCTTAGAGTATCTCCGTCACCCTGAGCTAAATTCATGGACATTGGCTCTATGGATCATCTCAGAAACGCGCAGATGGAGAAATAGTGTTTAAAAATGGATGGAAAAAAAGGTGGTCACATCTCTGACCGGCCAAACAAACAAAAACAAGACTGGCAGGCTTGTTAGTGTAGCTAAAAAGGAAAGTGGGTTTGTAGGTTATCTTAACTCTGTTAAAGTACCGTAGGCGATGGTAGAGGTACCAGTCTTTTGGTAGATAGTAGATGGCTTTTTGGCATTTCCACTGCACCGGAGATGGCAAGAAACAAAGCAGACACAAAAAGTTCTAGACAACACGTTTTGGTTTTCTGCGATTGAATCATCACGTTATGTTCCATCAATGATATGGAAACACAGTTTCAACGCAGAGACTCAAGGTTCCCTGTTTTTTCCAGTTAAGAATTGTCTTGACCCTTCTTTTCTGCGTGTTCCGTGTCAGGAACTGTCAGAGACTAAAGAGAACAGCTGGACCACAATCCGGTCACTCCACACAGTCTCCGTGGAGCGGGGGAAGGCTATGTATGGATGTAGGGTGTGGCCAGCAAGCGAACATTATGAATGGAGAGGTTTCAAAGAGCCATCTCTACTGTGACCAGCCCGTGGTATCTTCAAACTGGAGAAACAGGCTTAGCGGTTGAACAATAGATCTTTTATTCTTGCCACAGTTAATTTTCAAATCACCGACATCCTATGGCTGTCTGTTTTTCTTCTTCCTCTTTTCTGTTTTCTTTTTTTTTCTTGCTTTCATTCTTTTCTTTTAAAACGAAACTGGAGCTGGGCGGTGATAGTGATAGATGGCTCAGCGCTCTAACACTTTATCCAATCCGGCGCAGATTTCATCCAATAAAGAATCACTTGTGCACTCTCAAACTAAATGGAAGTCAGGCAGCGGAGAGAAAGGGGCTGCCGTGTGTTTCTGAGCTGCAGAAATCAAATTTTCTTAAAGCCGCCGCGGCAGTGGCTGGGCGGGAAAGGCAGCGACAGCCATGACTGGCCGGGGCCACAGCCGTATGCACACAACAATTTAATCCATCACAGAGCGCCTGACACCATATCAATCAACCTTTCATCAGCATGCCTCCCAAAAAAAAACAATATTTCCATTCAATCGGCTCAAACTGGACCCGGTTTGCATCCCACTGACCAATAGGAGGACTAGCCACCTCCAGCTGGGTCAAAAACCAACCTTTTCATATGAATACAAGAGCAAAGCCAGCACCCGATGTGCAGTCATGCACTTACATACAAACCAACTCCACACACACACACACACACACACAAACACACACACACACACACTCACACACACAAACACACACACTCACACACACACACACACACAAAAAAACACACATAGACCCCCGCAGACTTTTGAGCACACTCCAATAATACAGTGCAGGGTGATAAGGGAACGCATTGGTGAAGTAGTGTGCACCAATGAACTAGCCGGGTCTGCGCTGCAACCTGCTAAATATAGCATGTCGTTTCCGAGAGCATAAATCGTACAGATTGTTCTCTAATAACGGACAACAGACAACGCAGTCTGCCATCTCCCTTTATCCTTTACGCTAACGACAGTTCCCATCAGCCTCCCCCACCAACTCCATTCACCTGACCTCCCCCCCCCCCCCCCCCCCGCCCCTCCTCCCCTACGGTGTTGTCTTTTGTTCCGGGAATACGGTCCCCCTCAGCCCCTGTGCCTCCCACAGGCGGTGGCTTCAGTGGCCTCTGATTTATAATTCATAGGGGCCGCTTTTATATGGGACCTTAGTCTACCTGATACCCCGCCACTGGTCCTGTCCTGGGACAGTGGAAGGGTGGGGGGGCTGCTCTTCATTACGGCTGGTACCAGAGCACTAACTCTTGATGCGTGTCTCTTAGAAGGCCCCAATGTGCAACATAAGGCCCGGTGGCCACGCCCCTTTCTTTGGTTAGCTGATCCCCGGATATGCACTCCCGGAAGACTCTCATCTACCCGTAAAGGACACGTCACTCTCCTTTAATTAACAGATAATGGCTTTTAGGAGCTGAACGTTGATATGTATGTGATACAAAATTGGATAAGATACACACCAATGCATTTCAAATGAATTCATAAGAGCGTTTCGAGAAACATAACTACAGTACCCAGACAACTCTGGGGTCGGACTGGCTGCCACTATTTCGCCTTTACAGTATATGGTAGCCCATAGCTTTCCCCACCCCCTGGCTGAGGGGGGCAAAGAAGCCCAACACGCAATGCTATCTCCGTCTTGTGAATTTTTATCAAACAGATTGAAAAAAAGCAAATTCGAAACAGGTACCTTGTGCATGATTTCTCACACACAAGGTATGAGAAATCATACATTGTGTTGTTTGAATGTCTAGCTTCCTAAGTGCAACAAGAAGGATCTGTGAAGGGGGGTACTAAGAGGAAGGGGGGGCGGGGGGGGGGGGGGGGTCGGTCAATGACAAAAAAAGGGAGCCGCTGCTAGGATCAGATCAGCATGTATTATTGTTGTTGCTAAGTGCTCCCGACTAATTATTCCACCCTCATTTGCAAATGGAACCGCTGCTCATTTACATGTCAATGGGGGAGACGGAGGGCACCGTGTCAAGGAGCAGGCTTAAGCACGTGTCTGAGCTCTGGAAGTACATAAGCCATCCTCCAAACAACAACTGCCCCCCCCCCCCCCCATCCCCCCATACACGCACACACACACACACACACACACACGCACACACACACACACACACACAGAGACACAAACACGCTCTTCCATACACACAATGTAACACCCTACCCTACTGCGTTAGGCTAATAAAGAGACAAAAACAGAATGCAAGATGGAGTGTTGTTTTCCGGTGTTGAAGGGCAAGGGAGTGTGTGTGTGTGGGGGGGGGGGGGGGGGGTGATGTGGAGAGGAGCTCTCTGTCAAATCAGTGGCTTGCCCCTGGATTAGTCCAATTGTAATACCACCCCCTCGCTCCATGGAGATCATTTAGGCAATTACCAAGAACAAGGCCGGCTACAGTGGGGAGCAGCACACTTCAAAGGCCCTACCAGACCAACCGCTACAGCACACTGGTCAATTTCCATACAAGCACCCTCCCCACACACACACACACACACACACACACACACACACTGTCTTTTCCGCTTGTTCTCCATGCTTATGCCTCAAGGCATTTTGACTGTGCTAATGAACGTAGCAACAGCCCGGCACTACCTCCCTACTGCACTAAACACACACTCATGGCTGCTGCCTGATGAGAACTCCATGATGTATTTTGTGGAAAACGAAGCGAGTCCCAGAGTGACAACATGGTCTGCAGGAGACAGACAAAGATGTCGTTGTTGTTGTTGTTTTTTCTGTGCCATTACATTCTTATCTATGTCCTACAAAGCAATAGTTTGTGTGTGCACGAGTGCGTGTAAAACCGCAAAGTTGTCCTCTTCAAACCGTCCTTTATATGCAAGAGACATGCAGACACACGCACACACACACACACACACACACACACACACACACACAAACACTCTCTCACACACACACACACACACACACACACACACACACACACACACACACACACACACACAGATGCACACACGCGCACACACACACACACACACACACACGTACACACAAGGTCTGAATGCAGCCAGTCTTCCTAATCAGACTGGGTCATGTTTTATTGTAAAGATCCAAGACAAACATACAAGCAACCAGATCCTACAGCGAGGATTGAGTTTCTAATCATGCAGTATAAATTATTCAACTCTCGAATAAATCTGCCCTCCCAAAATGTTTATCGATGCAGGGCGGACAGTGTCAGCCGGGTGACATGGATACGGATGCTGCCATCCGTTTGGAAGGAGCCAGGGAGTGAAAGAAGGGGTCCGTCCAGGTCAGAGAGACCGCCATAGATATCCAATGCGTCAGATGAGAGCAGGAACAATGGCCACGCACCTCATCGATTGACTTTGAGGATCCACAAGAGGAGGAACAAAAACAAAAGAGCATAAAAAATGATGAGATGGGATGTGAACAGAAATCATGCGCAATACAGGTTATTAACTGTTAAAAAAGTACAAGAGCCACTCATATGTGCACCTGTTCATTCATGGTGACTTGGCCGATGACTGAATGTACTGCCATTGTGTCATTATAATCAATATGAATAAGGTCACGTAAAGTGTTGAGTAAGGTTGCTGGAGTATAGGTTAATATTCAAGTGCCCTGCATTTTGTTCTTCATTCATACTCTCACAAATTCCTCTGAGGTCTGATCACTATGAATGTGTACTACAAGGTAGAAACGTACAATATTATTACAACTTTGGTTTCAGGTTCCCTCTAACTGTCTATCCTTTTGTTCTCGATATCTGCACTATTAGAGGAGAGTGGCATCACAGAATTTGGCCAATGCATTTGTCAGAGATGCAAAACTGTTAAAGTCTTTAATAAAACAACAACAGGGATGAAATATCCGATATCAGTCGCTGAGCATGAAGGGCAGGCTATTTATATTTTGTCATTTCAAGGCCGGCGAAAAAGTGTGTGTGTGTGTTTCCGTGTGCACGTGTCTGTCTGAGTGTGTACACGCTTGTGTCTGTGTTCTTTCCGCGTTAGGGTGTGCGTGTGCCTTTATCCCCTAAAACCAAAGCATATTTTTCTCAAGTTCTAAAATATTTCACAAATCAGCAGCTTGCTCGAGGTATTCCATGTCTTCCATTATCGAAGCAGTGTCAGGTAAAGAGAGTGTAAGCCTAATGGACACATGAGGGTCTACTGTTTTGAATAATGGCTAGCCTTCGGCTAGTCTCCTCTTTGGTCTTGGCAAAATATGCACAATGCCCAATGTTTTACAGGTTAATGACCCATGAGATACAGAGCTAAAGAAGTAGCGCAACTTATACCTTCAGTTCTAGACGTAAGAGACAGCATTATGAACAGAAGGGCTTGAAATAATGGCAATGCCCCTATAAAGATAATGGGGAAAGTCCTAAAAAATGTGAAGTGAAACAGGCTAATGGAACCCATCACAGGGCAAGGCTTGAGGTGTAACTTATATAACGTCGTCGTCTAAATGAATGCATAATTATTGAAATTAGCATAGTAGTGGTAATTAGTTGTGGTTAAACTTCCTTCATTTTTGAGAGAGGAAAGGGCTGAAGAGAGAAGGCCAAAAAGTTTTGGTGGGCTGATTTATTCACCCATTTTAGTTTGTTCCATTTCTGTACTTAAGTAAGTCCGTATGATTAGTGAATTCAGGGGAATGTTCTGGGTGTTGGCTCTGAGTGTGTTGTTTGTCTGAGGGCCAATGAAATGCAAGACAATCCTAAGGAAGAAAAGGCGGTTATTTTTTATTTATTTTGTTGGTATTATGTTGGAGAAGGTTTAGCAGCCATTGGTAGACAAAAAATAATGCTCTCAGTATACTTGGAAAGAAAAAACTGCATACATGGATGAACACCACCAAAAAAGAAAATACCACATTTTCTAGGAATAAAGCATATGAAGAAATGTATGATAATTTTTTCTTCATTTTTGTTTCAATTGTAGCTTGTATGGGTTGCAAAAATGTCTATGTTGCTAATGTTATTCATTCAATTTCCTAGGCAGAAGATAGAGATGGAAAATATCTTTCTCCATCTATCAGATGCCTTGCATCAAACACAGCTCTGCAACCTTTCTAAGATTAGCATCAGCTGAATGGTGACTGTTTCTCCTAACACAGCAATAACAATCACAGTATCACGTGAACTTTTCACAATACTTTTCAGCGTCTTGAGAGGTTAATTTGTGTGCTATACACCTGTGAGTGCAACATTGTGCAACATTAGATCAAACCCATATTTGGATTGGTTCAATAAATGCCTATATTACAGACTTTAGCTTCTTATTTGCCCTGAGACAGAGACTTCACCCAGGAACACAATGCAAAACATGTTCTGAATCATCCCCAATGGATTTGCTATCTCAATAATGCTAACTATATCCATCCAGTTGTTCCTTAACTCATACAGACGGACGGACGTGTGTCAATAGGAGTTAAGGTAGTAGTGGATGTTGTGTCCTTATATCAGACACAGGAGTAATTAATGGTGACACACAACCGAGAACGAAAGCATGTCATCCTTGTGCACTGAGAGTGACTCTCTCTCTCTCTCTCTCTCTCTCTCTCTCTCTCTCCCTCTCTCCCTCTCTCCCTCCCTCATCAGGACCACGCCTCTCAGTAGGCCTGTGCAACCAACCTGGCCTGTCTAACCACCCCTGTCCTCTAAACAGAACATGCATTTGTATCTGCTGCTGGGTGTCCAGGTCAACCACCACTAATTACGATGGATACTCATTTCCTGAATGCCATTAGAGAGCCAATGCAGGTAGTATTGTGTTGTACAGGGACAAGTTGTGAACATCGTCAAGGTTCCTAAAGTATTCATGTAGCTATGGACGTCATACTGCCCAGCAAGTTATAGGATTATATTATATTCTACTAAAAACACAATTCCTGCGAAAGGGGACTGATCAATAATGTGTGTAATAATTGTTCAGCTGATAATCATCGGCTTGAGGTCTATTTTATTTGCAAATGTATAATGCATTGTTCATTCACACGTTGTTAGTATACCACAAACATTCACAGATGTGTTGGATTTCTTCCGTATAATTTATATAATTCTTAGGATTATGTTTTGACCTGAGAGCAAGCCTTACACGAGAGGTTTAATCCGTCCTGATCAATATCTGTAATTGTGCTGTGTTAGTGCTAATTATGGCAGAAGCGTTGATAATCCCTTTAATGCTCATCTGATAAGCAGAGGCATTCATGTTAAGAGGAGGAGGTGGGCAGACTTAATGGATTTGCAAAACTCTGTGAGGCAATGGGAGTATATGGTACAGAGTGGGAAAACAAAATATAAAACAAAATATATATTGAAAACATGAATGTATATGTAGTCACAATCATTGCTGCAATCATAGGAACAAAATAATAACCCCACCCTAACCCTTGACCTAAGACGAAGTTCTAATACTGCAAATAGTTTTTTGAAAGCTTTTTGAAAATCTATTTCTGTTACAGATACAATTGTTTGCTTGTGAAGATGAGGCGAAAAACCGATAGTTTTTTGTCCAAACAATTTCAGTTTGGTCCATTGCCCTACAATAAAAAGGAAGCTCAATGGAAAACAAAATCTTATTCACGACACAGGTTAAGTGTGAGAAGCCCAAGGACTGTCCCATAAACGGAGTCTCGGCCCGATTCAGAAACAGCAGCTCGTCCCCCTCTCCCACCCTGTCTGGAGCCTCCGTCGCTTTGCTCTGGCCAGCAGAAGGATTGGGGGGACAAAAGATAACACTGGACTTGATGAGAACGGACATATTCCAACAAAAATGGACAATGATGTGATTGACACAAATGCAGATCAGTAACCAGATCTAAGAGAAAACACTTTCAGCTGCTCTTGTAGTCGATTTGAAGCATCTCTTTCGCATTTTATTTGGATTTCTTATTGCACGGCATAGATAATGTCTATGTAAATTAATGCAATCGCATTATTAAATCAACCGTGGATTTTTGGCACTGAGTGGGTAAGAAAACGACTGACTTGTAAGAAATATTGTAATGAATTGCCTAACTTTCTAGCGAAAAGTAAACTTTTTCTTCTTTTTTTCTTTTGTTTGCCTGAGGAAGGATGTTGGCGAAAGAGAGAGGAAAGCTGGAGCAATGCTTGAGCTCCTTCATCCTGCTTATTACAGCGCTGTCCCGACTCTCTCTGTCCTCAAGCCCTTCTGCGCCTCACTATTTTAACTACACCTGTCATTTGCGGTCCAGTCATTTTACCTCTCCGCTCGGCTTTCTTTCCCCCCCTTACAGGGACTGTTAACCGGGCCTGTCTGTCATGTTGGCTGGGCTGGCTGGATCTGGGGCTGCGGAGGGGGCAGAATGAGACTGGGGGTGAGTGGTGGATGGTGGGTGTGGGGGGGGGGAGGCGGGGGCGGTAGTGATTTTGGAGGGGGGGGGGGGGGTCTGCTTGCGGCAATGCAGGGCTATTGAAACACTGCATGGTTCTTCCCTCCACTGTGAGGCATCCATCTTAACAGCCGCGGTGATGGAAGAAGGAGAGTAGGCAAGAAAGAAAGGGAAAAAGGAAAAAAAAATATATATATAAAATCCGAAATAATCATAAAGTCAATAATCATTTCAGAAATTCGGACATGGTGCTTTTATACCTTTCTTGCCTTGTATACTTTACATTTATTGCAACTTCTGACATTTGTTCAATGAAATATAAAAAAATATATATATGTAGCATGCTGGCTGCTGCCGATAATAGATTCCTGTGTGATGCTTTTTTGATTCATTACGTGCATCAAACTCAATGAGTGATGGACTCTAAATGACATGCACATTATAACATAGTTAAAACTAGAATGAATATACAAATGTATATATGATTAACCACTATAACTATCCAGTTGCTTATTTTGAACTGAGGCAATAACATGGACAAACGCATTTCTTTCTCTCTCTTTCTCACTATACTGGCACTGATGCTTTCATCAATTGCAGAAAATCTGTATACGCAGTGCAATCCTTTTAAATAATTTAATCTCATATAACTTCGAGTCTTGAATAATTAGTTTTTCCTTTGCAATTATTCTACTACAATCTATTGTCATTGCAGTTGTTGTTGTTTTTTACGTCAGTATATTCAGCTCATTCCAGAATAATCCGACATTGAACAACATATAAGAATGAGGATGTCGGAGCAGGAAATGCAGTGGAGCAATAACTAACGAACGACTATGCACACAGACACGGTGTGAGGCACCCAGACACCCAGACAGACAGAGCCACAGAGAAAGAGACAGAGAGACGTCACAGAGAACTATTAAACAGGTTGAAATCTCCCCCCTGCACTGAGGAGGAGGGGTTGAATATACTATACACAGAGCAGAGGTGTGTGTGTGTGTGTGTGTGTGTGCGTGTGCGTGTGTGTGCGTCTGATGTGTGTATGTATGTGTGTGTGTGTGTGTGTTTGTGTATGTGTATATATGTGTGTGTGTGTGTGTGTGTGTGTGTGTGTGTGTGTGTGTGTGTGTGTGTGTGTGTGTGTGTGTGTGTGTGTGTGTGCGCGTGTGTCTGAGGTGTGTATGTGTGTGTGTGTGTGTGTGTGTGTGTGTGTGTGTATGTGTGTGTGTGTGTGTACGTGTATACTGTGTGTGTGTGTGTGTGTGTGTGTGTGTGTGTGTGCGCGTGTGCGTGTACGTGTGCGTGTGCGTGCGTGCGTGTGTGTGTGTCGCCTGACACCAGATATATATGGCGGCTGTTGCTTTATTATTTCATTAAGTGTAAATCCTGTCAGCGCTCTACGTCCCCCAGCCCGGTCCAGCCGTATATTTGCCGCTCGGCACTCTGCAGGTGAAATTATAATTTAATTACCGGGCCAGAGCTGCATGAGCTGCTAGGGAGCCGCAGACCTCCAGAATAATTTTGAGAGGATGCTGGCCTCCTCTCATCTCCCTGTCCCCCTGATCCACGCTGGGGGCCTTAGGGGACCCCCCCAATATCCCAACTCATTATCTTCCTGAAATCACACACACACCAAACACACACACACACACACACACACACACACACACACACACATGTACACATGCACACAAACATACTCACTCCCACATTTTTAGAGCGATGTCTGTAATTAAGTTGCTATAATTAGGAGAGGTAAAAAAAAGAAATTGTTTGATCATTCTTCATAGGATTGTATGCTTAGCAGAAGGCCTGATTGGGAGCTGTTGGAGTTTGCCCTGAAGGATAGTTTCTGTAGTTATTTCCATCAAATCTATCATTTATCTGGGCAGGCAGCTGTGATAGCTTATCAAGACTATGTTACAAACCCCTATGTGACACTGAGTCCATTCCTGGTAAGTGTTTTGGCACAAATAAGTGCATTTAAATGCTGAATACTTACTTAGGAAGTAACCAGCTGACTGTACTAAAAAGTACAGTTAAACCATTCCTTTCATTTAAATTCAAGGAAAAAGGGCAGAGGTTAGGTTGAATTGGAACATGCCAACTTCCTGTCTGAAGTATCTCAAGGAAATAGTACTGCTTAGTGTTAACAATATCGTTCACTGACGTGTTTTATTCCCCAAAAGGTTTTTTGTTTATCTCGTTCTTATAATTACAAGATCATCTGCCATTATATCACTGTGATTGCCTTTCTACCAAAATGCTATTTAATTTCAAGTATTACTTCACCCTTTTTACTGCCAAGGAATAACAACTGTAATATGAACATGAAATTAAAATAAATCTTTATTTTACACATTAAAGGGCATATTTTATTAAATGGAGTCAAGTTTTCTTCACAGGTATTCCAAGTGAGGAGGAACACGATAACCGTAGTGTGGAAGGAATCTTAAGACATAGGAATCCTCTATTATTATATCATTACTTTTGAAGGTCAACAACTAAATTATCGAATATAAAACTGTTAATTCATTATGAGCTCAGTGTTATTAATTCGCTGAATACCATTCCAGCAACCTTGAAGGATTTGAAAGAGGTTTTATATGTAAAGTTACACAGAAAAGCCATGGGAAGTCAGCGTGTCAATTTGCTGAAGTGAATAAAGATCTTGAACTACAATGTTCACTGTTATTAATGG
The DNA here is from genome assembly GCF_026213295.1 of Gadus chalcogrammus. Classification (NCBI taxonomy): domain Eukaryota; kingdom Metazoa; phylum Chordata; class Actinopteri; order Gadiformes; family Gadidae; genus Gadus; species Gadus chalcogrammus. The sequence goes on along the minus strand of NC_079425.1, from coordinate 9,238,431 downwards.
GGCAATAAAATATGTTTTATTGTATAGTAAATAGAAGAGAAAAATGTCTAGATGAACTTTATTTGGGTGTATCCTTTAGATAGTACAAATCATCTTGTAGCATTTTATAGCCCCCTGTTGCAAAAAGGAATCATTAATGATGGATTCTAATAGAAATAAAAGTAATGTCCCTTTGGCACATGCCAGACAAAATATGATGTAATTGATCCTTACTAAATGTACACAAGAGAAGAGTGACAATTCATTTTCACTAGAAAATACTGATTTGCATCTTAAAAAAAGGGAAACAAAGATAAATGTAGTTCAAAGATATCTACCTCAGTGTTTATGAAATGTCAATGACATCTAGAAAAGCAGTCATTGACTATTATTACTACTTTCATAACCTAACCATGGTTTGCTTGCAATCATGTTAGACCAAAGTGCTCCATTAAAAACGTTCACACATTAAATGGCCTATTTTTCAACACAGATAATGTATTTGTCTTTGGAGACAAAGATGAGTAAATACAGAAGACACAATAAATAGAAGGGAAGACGAACGTAACCACTCGTACTGTTCAATCTTAGGGACAATTGCAGCATTTTGGGTAAAATTGATGGTGGCACCACCCCACGAAAACGCATGTGTGCGCACGTGTATGCACGCACAAACACACAAGGACACGCACACACAAAAAAAAACCAGTAAGAAGACGGGGCCCTCTCTGTCCATGCAGACCCCCCACTCAGAGGTACCCTGCCAAGGGAAATTAGACTGTGGGGGGTGGCGGAGGGGGGTGCTTTTGTTTCGCAGTGCTCTACAAACAGATAAAAAGAAAATCAAAATTATTTCTTGAGCAGGAGCAATTTGACATGCTGTGATAATCGCCCAAGCATGAACTTCTTTTAAAGCTCAAAACAGGAAAATTCTCTCCTCCCCAAAACACAACACAAACAGGGTTGCATTAAAATAAAAACAGGTGTCAAAGAACCCCCCTAAAAAAACAGCAACTCATTAAACAGTTTAATTATGTCCAATTTCGACCCATCTCCCCGACTCGGTTATTGTGAAGATCTGGATGTAAACGGACTGGCGTCCTCCAGTGCCCTGAGGAGGCCTCATTCCCTCCCTGCATTCATACTTTCTTCACCTAACCGCCCTGTCTTGTGACTTTTCCCATCTACCAGGACACCCTCTTCTGGGTCCCCTCCTTTCTCAAGCAATCTTTCCTTTTGTCCTACTTTTCTCTACTCCAATGAGTTTTGTCATTGTTATCTTGGAGGCATCGTCGCGACGTAGTATAGATTGCCCGGTAATGTACCCTGGAAAGTGATGTTGTTTGACCATAGTTCGCTGGCTACCTTTTCCCGACAGCTACTTTTGGAGCCACAGTCAGACATTATTGGATGTAGAATCACAGGTCCAACAGACAACAAACAACGTATACAATCTGACTCACCGACATAAAGTAAATGTCCTGTCTCCATGTACATTTCTCAATTTGCTTGCAGATGGAAAATGAATTTTCTCTCCAAATAAGAACTACATTGGACTATGTTTCTGTGTGTGTGTGTGTGTGTGTGTGTGTGTGTGTGTGTGTGTGTGTGTGTGTGTGTGTGTGTGTGTGTGTGTGTGTGTGTGTGTGTGTGTGTGTGTGTGTGTGGGGGCCTGTGTGTGTGGTGTAATATATGCTATCAATACTAATGTAAAATTGATAATGAATACAGAATGAAAGGAGCATCACTGTCACAATGCATTGTACCAGAGTTTAAACATATTAAAATAACAATTTATTTTGTTGATTGGCAGACGATTGTTCTAATGAAAAAACGCTATCATACACATCCTTCAAAACACTATCTTTTGTCAAGACCTTAAAATTAAACAGGAAATTTTACTTTTCCCAATGTAATTCCCCATGTCCTTTTGCCTAGCCTTTAGCCACTAACACAAAGCCCTCGTGATCTACATATGATTAACAGCCATAAGCAGCCTATGTGGACAACCATATTCATAATGTTAAGGATCCACCCATTAATAAAAGTAAAACGTACTCTCACACACATTTGCCGTAATCTCCCTCCCTCCTATTGCATGAAAAACAAAAAAATCCAATACCTAAATCAATTGAAGTCACTTAATACATTTTCACAACCCTTTGAGATCAATCTGTTTCAAATTCTCCAAACTCATGTCTGCCAATATCAATGATGGAAAGATATCAATAACGACAGCTACATGTTGTATCTGTATCGTTTCAGCAGAGGAATCCACTCTGTGTCTACCCTCAGCAGCCGCCCGCTACCGACTGCACGGCTCATGTTCAGCCGTCCGCTCGCACAGGATATTAGCTTCTCCGCCGGCAAATGTGCTTTTCACATCTATTTCTTTCTTCTTCTAACCAATTCTTGGAAGGCTTGTTATTGAGCTTAGTGTCCACAAATGCCATTGATTCGAGGCGCGCCTGGGATCCATACTCGGCCACTTTAACACCCTCTCAGCATGTTAGTCATACTAATCCTGCGCCACCAGTCCACCCATTGATTTGAAAAATGTCCCCCCAAAGTTGTGAGAATGATATATCATTGTTAAATTTAGTAGAGCAAGCTGCTTTGCAAATCTATCAATGTGTGCGCAGGAGCTGGTTACAAAAAACAAAAAGGCCAACCTTAAAGACTGTGTCTTTAAGGTGTTAGAGGCTATACTGCTCTTTTCAACTTTCTTCTGAAGGGGTTAGGAGGATACATTGGAATATCCACTAATGCATTTAATACGGCGTGTTTAAAAGCACTCACACTGTGTACCACAACATAACATGACACGAAACATACGCAGCTCTGCACATGCAAGCAGATGAACCGATACCACACATCGCCGTGACAACGGCAGAGCACCAGAGCAGGGTCCCGAGCACAGCGCAGGAAGTGATGGGTGAGACAGGGCCTGCGTAACCTCCAAAACACACACACACACAAATTACCTCGTTCACGGTCCCAGGCCAGCAAAAAGACGAACCTCGGATAGAGAAAAAATTAGATGAAAAATGCTTATTGTGAACGTATGCTCATATTGTGGCTGATGAAACATTGAAGTCGCTGGGAGGCTGAGCAGAATTGGGGAGAGGTGAAAGATTTGACTGGGGAGGCTTGGGGGTTGGGGGAGTTCAGTGGCAGAGAGATGAGGATGGGGGGAAAATTGTAAGGCCTGGAGAGAGAACTAATGGGCTATATAGCAACAGTTCAAATGGGGATGGGGGTTTGGGGGAGGGGTAGTGGTGGCCTGAAACAGCTGAAGGCCTCAGAGGAGGGCCGGGGCCCATTAGAGCAAGATAAGGGCTTGTTTGGAGCCAGCCTCCTCGCAATGGTGCACTGGGCACCGGGTACTAACCTGGGCATCAATTAAAGAGAGGAACTATGACAAGGAGGTAGGAACACATTACATAAAAACAACAAACTGCCAGGGTTTCTGAATGCCCCCCCCCCACTGAAGGGGGTTGGATTGAGTAGGGAGTGCCGGTGCTGAAATGTGGCCAGTTTTAGTCTCCAAAGCATTGTGGATGTGAGGGGCAAGTTATGATGAGGTGCAACGGGAAGGGTATGCTTTAAATGAATATAGATGCCTCCTGGACACATGTGAATGTGGATGAAAGGAGAGAGAAAATTGAGGCTCGACCAACACGACTCAAAGTACAGTGTTGACAAGAGAAAATATGGGATGTCACTAGATAACGTCAATGATAACAAGTTCAGCATTAATTTACCTACCAGGGCTTTACCTGGAGGCGACAGGTAGCTCCCATTGGGCTCCAGGGGCCTGGGTTTCCACCAGACATGGGGACAGACATCTCACTGGCTTATATGCACATAGCCACTGGTGGTCTCTATGGCGTCCAGGCATGCATTAAAGGGGACCACAGCATGATTCAATTGAAGGCATCATAGTATTCTGGATCTGAGACCTCCATAATCATGATAAAAGACCCGTATGTCGGTGCATGTGGTGTGACCCAAAGCAAACTTGTAAGTGTTCAAAAATTAAACTTTCCTCCTTCAAAAGTGCCTGCAACTGCAGCCAATGATGTTGGAATGAAAATCGAATTCCCCGGTTATGATAGCAGTGAAATTGAAATTGAACTGCACTGCATCGCCTCGGACCATGACTGCCACACAGCAACGGCATGGCAGGCTAAAACCAGGACTCAAGGAAATGGGCCGATGTCAAAAGTTAGTTAGAATTTCTCAAATAATTTAAAATTATTCTTTGATATCTATGACTTGCCACTGCATACATATTCAAGTGGAGGGAGAAAATTGAGCACGATCAATCCATTTGTCTGTACAGTATAGCCTACAGATCAGTACAGAATAAATAATTTGCATTCCAATCAGAAAGTTTAAATCAGTCATTATTTTTGCAATCAACAAGTCAGCGTGTCCTTCCAAGGTGAGCGCGGCGGTCCTTCAGAAGCAGGTATAGGGCGCTAACTGCCTTCCCGACAGCACCGAAAGAACAACAAAGACTCAAAGTGTGCTCATTGTGCTGATGAAGGAAAGTGGAAAGAAAGTGTGGAAATGCAGTTGTTTTGTGCTCGCCGTGTCCATTAATGTGCTGTGTTGGTGGGAGGTAGGTCGATGGGATTTCCGTTCTGCCTGTCAGCTCCAGAAACCTGGCTTAGCGTGAGCGGTGGTCAGGTGGAGCGCAGAATCAGGCCTGTATGCGGTCATTAGTGTGGGCAGAAGACAGCACAATGAACCGGGCAGGGGCTTGACATGCACGGGTCACTGCGCAAACAGTCATCAAATATCTATTTTTATACATTTTATACAGTTTCAGCATTATCGTGGGGGAGGGGCATAGTTACCGGTCACTCCGACAACGAGTATTAAACAATATCAATGAGGCTTCGCTTTGGAGTGTTTCAAGAATGATGGGAAGAGAGTTAGCCACAGTCCAGCTAGGCCTCCTTCCGGAAGTAGGTCGTAAATGTCAAGAGAGGGTGAGAGAGGGAGCGAGAGAGAGAGAGAGAGAGAGAGAGAGAGAGAGAGAGAGAGAGAGAGAGAGAGAGAGAGAGAGAGAGAGAGAGAGAGAGAGAGAGAGAGAGAGAGAGAGAGAGAGAGAGAGAGCGAGAGAGAGAGAGAATTTGCAATCTTCATGTCAACCGTTATCTTTTGTATGCCTTGTTTTTTCAATTTATCCTCTCCCACTCAACCCTCCTCACCCCCACCCCCACCCACATACACCCCATCATTGCTCGGTCATTTCCTTTGCATGCAGTCTCACTCTTTAAAAGCCACGGAGAGTGGAACCGGTCGTGAATCTTTAAGGATTCGACTTGCAAAAAGCACTTCATTTATTGTTTATGGAATAAGGGCGACTTTCCGCTTCACCTCCCCCCTTCATCACCAGCATGTTAGTTTGTTGTTATTTATACGTATTTTTAGACTTGCACTAGTTACAGAGAGCAACGCTTTTCTGTGTACATCTGTGTAGATGAAGACACGCCGTGTCCTCACCTGTCATCTCTCATAAGGAGAGTCAAAATGTTTCTATTTGCGTCTCGAGACTTTTACGGTGACATCTCCATCCCGGGTTGAGGAAACGTGTATTTTTCCTCTAAGAACACAAAATGGGGTAGGAGTCAATAAAATGCAGATGAAAAAAAAAAATGTGACATCATAATGTTGAAACGTTATTGGACAAAAAAGGGAATTGAGAAAAAAGCTGTCACAGTGTGTGAGCTATTTTGCACCTTCCCAAACTATCTTGTGTTAAGATCACAGGGTAGGGAAGAAGAGAGCGGGGGGGATGACTCCCCATAATTGGCGTCCTGATCAAGGACAGCCCTGGCATCAGAACAATGCAACCTATAATTTATCAGAATTTATTACGCTATCGCTATAATGCCAAAAGCTGGAATAAATGGTGACAAGAGGCAGGGAATCAAACACACCACTGCTGAAGGTTATGCTGTTATGTTGACTGTTTTTGTGCTTCTCCGCATATTGGCTTAGAAATGTGACATGAATGCATGTGTGTGTGTGTGTGTGTGTGTGTGTGTGTGTGTGTATGGGTCTGTGTGTGTGTGTGTGTGTGTGTGGGAGGGGATACCTGCCAGTGCGAAGAATCAAGTGGGGTTGTGTGCAGTTGTGTGCGGTGTGTTTGCGTGTGTGTGTGTGTGTGTGCGTGTGCATGCACATTGTTGATCACAGACTGCTTCTAATCATGACCTTGACAGGTAAAACCATGACATTCACATCCACGCGTATGAATATTGAGGCGTTCCTTCTGCCTCTGTATTGCTCCGTCTCTGACTGTAAAGGGCACCTAGAGAAGTGAGCTGTCAGCGGTGGGGGAAGGGGGGGGGGGGGGATCTACAGACATGGCCCCTGGCGGGACGCGGTCCCACCCCCAACCCCCCCTCAGTGCATCCACGCCACACTCCTGTGTCCACACAGGAGATAATGGACATCCTTACAGCTGAGGCTTCAACTGGCCTGCTTGCGGATTTGACGTGTGGACCGACAGGAGAAAGCCTCTTTAGCTCCATTATTTATTTGGCGGGGGGGGGGGGGGGTCAGCGTCGAGGTATGCTCTGGGGGCGCTAACCAGGGTGTGGCTGGGTGTGCGATGGGGTTGTGTAGAACGCTGGCACCTGTTCTAGACTTATAGCAGTAACAACCCCTACATCAACAGAGGAGTAGGGGTTGATTGTACAACCCCAAGGGTCGATTGCACATTTCCTGTACTAAATAATGATACTAATAATATTATTATTAATTGTACTACTACTGATCATAATAATAAGGAAAACCTCTTACAAACCTCTTCACTCGTCACTTAAAGATACAAGATACATACAAAGGTGAATGATGATAGTAATCAATGCGACATCATAATTAAATGTTTGATTTCATAATTGCCAATGAGCCCCATATGAGCATGATACCTAGAAACACGCCCCAATTATATGAATGCAGACGCTCCCCATCTTGTGTCCGATGGAAGACAATGGAGAGGTTGTTCTTCAGCCCAGGACAGTGCCGTGAGCCCCCTAATGACGCCCCTTGCACGACTTGGAGACAAGCCGTGAAATACCTGTGAAATTAGTGTAACAACTAGCGCTTCTCTTCCCATGGAAAAAGGCTGGCTGCATGGTCTGGTAATAGTGGCTGAAGTGGTAATATACCTCATGTAACGGATCAGATTGTCCTCAACACACTTTCCAGCATCTATATTTCCTTATCGGTCTGCACACTTCATGGATGACGGTGGCGGTGGTGAGTGGCTCCATTATGGGGTGCAACACATCCCCTATTGGTGTCTCTATTGGGGTCGGCTGAGTTCAGTGAGGCCCGGTCCAGCTGAAGGACTGGTAGGATGCATGGGGCAAAAGCACTGTGTTCTCACACACACACACACACACACACACACACACACACACACACACACACACACACACACACACACACACACACACACACACACACACACACACACACACACACACACAAACACACACACACACACACAAACACGCGCACAAACACACACAGTGGAGCCAAACACAGACACCAGCAAACACACTGGAGCTAAACCCACACACATACCCACACACACACACACACACACAAAAACATGGTGGGGTCAAACACACCCACACAGACACACAATTGGGGGAGCCAAGCAGACACACACACACACAAACACACACACACACACAGACGCAAGGTAAACTAGTGGAGAGAAACTGAGGGCATAGCAGCCCATTAACACCTCTCAATAGCTGTGAAGGACTGTACGTACATCAGAATCGGGAATCCATGGACGTATATTAGCCCACCCCCCCTCCCCGCCTCCTCCGCCAAGATTACCTGCTCACCCAGCTGCGGCAGGCCGACTCGTCTGTATTAGGCGAGCAGGATGGTGCTGAAGCTAGTGTGAATGCTCATGAGGTTGTCTGGGCGGGGATGGTCCACTGACGCTGTATTGCCGTAGGCCCCATGAGTGTATTGGGGCTTGGTCCAGCCTTCCCCCGGTCCGACCTCTCACGGCCCGCTGCTCCAACCCCCCCCACCCCCCACCCCCCCCGCCACCCCAACCCACCCCCGCACCACCTCTTGCGCCCAGCGTTGCCGGGACTCCTTCCATACAGCATGAAGACATGAGCCGGGGAGAGGGCAACTTTACTAGTCAAAGCTGGCAGGTATAATTGCACTGAAAATCACTCTAAATGTGCTCCGGAAGGATCTTGGGGGAGGTGTCAAGCCCCCTCCAGTCCCATGTGGTGAAATATGTTGCGAGTTGAGTCAAGCATCACATCTCTCTCTCTCCCTCTCTCTGCGTCTACCGGTGTCTCTCTGCCCAACATCCACATAAGCACATCCTCACAAAATGAATCGTATATAAATTGGGTTCGCACATGCTCAATAGCTCACACAGACTTACATGTGTGACCATACAAACTTGCGCGCACGCCCGCACACACGCACACACACAGATGGAGCTGTAGGGCTGATTCTGCAGGTCTGCCTTCTTGGCATCGCGTCCAGTCAACTGAGAAGACAGTTCCTCATTAGCCAAGCTCAGCTTTAGACAGCCGGGTGGCTGGTGGGGTGGGGCGGAGAATGAGTGTGCACGAATGTGAATGTGCATATGTGCATGCACGTCAAGGTGTGCGTGCGGGAACTCTCGCCGTTGTAGACTTTGTCGTTTCCTATATGTGTGTGTGCGTAACGAAAAGGAGAACGGAGCTAGGACAGCGGATGGAGAGGCAAAGATAAAAAAACAAAACAAGTTCACAGCGATACTGCTCGGTAGTTTAGCGAGGTCCACCGCAGCAGCGGCAGCCGTGGTCCCCGCAGTAATCGCAACCCGGACCCCTGACCTCTGACCTCAGCTTCTGTGTTCTGCTAACCATGAATTCTAAGGGGGGAGGGGAGAGGGGGGGGGGGGGGAGGGGGGGAGGATGGGGGGGGCGAGCTCCGTGTCCTCTGGACTCCGAGCCCCCTACCAAGCTCGGCTCCGGGGGGGGGGGGGCGGTCAGGGGCCATTCAGGGGCCCCCCCTGGAGCAGGGAGTGTGTCTCCCCTCCCGTCTCATCTGCCTGCCCTCACCCCTGCCCTGCCCCCGCCACGGCGGCGGGAGAGATGAGGGGATACGGAGGAGATAAATCACTAAGTGCCTCACCTTTGGTCGCCGGTCACATCCGAGGCCATCGGCAATCTCTATTTGAAGCACTGTGTCGGTTGCCGCAGGGCTTGGCTTCCTGGCCTCGCTATAAATCAGCATACGGCCTCTAACCCTACGATCCCGTTGCCCCTACTTGCTCCATCTTAACGGAACACGTCTTAACACATGTAGCAGAAAGAAAACATTGATCCAGAAGCCGGTTGGGTTACACTGTGGATGTATTAATATTTACTGAGTTCTATAGAGTAGGCCTTTATTCAAAGTATGTTCCTCTGATGTACGATGGTTGGTACCACGTTTACCAACAGCCAGCGAGAAATATTTTACATGTGTTTGACATGCAATTTATTGGTGTTGAGGGTCATTGGATATTCCCAAGGCCAACAGAATAAAAATGTGCCTATAGTTATAAGAAGCACTTTTTTTTCTTTTTTTGTACTTTTAACAATAGTGGGAAAGAAGACATTACCGGATAAGGTTTGTAGAATAACAATAACAAAGAAGATATTGCGGTATGAATATGCTCTCGGGAATATATTGACTATACCATATTTAAGTGTATCCAACAAAAATTACCTCACACAAAATATATTATACAAATAATTCTGGTTCACTTGGAGAGAGGATTTGGAATGAGATATGAAGGCAGAAGAAACATAAATGTCAAAGACACCAGTGGATGCTGCAGCTGTGAGTATATGCGTAAGAATTATAATACTGATACAGAACAATTTTGTTTGAAAAAAAAACAGTGAGAACGCAAGCCAGACAAAGGCAAGGACAATAAGTAAGTGAAGATAATTGGATGCCTTACATTAACCTGATAGAAGCAGAGCTTGATGTGCTGCTCTATTTCATGGAATATTAAGTTTAAATCGAGCTCAGAGGGAGGGAGAAGGCAGATGAGGTACAGGAAGCCCCCTCCCCCCCTATGTCCAGCACCCCTCTATTCTCTGACCACCCAGGCCAGCCCCCCCATACGACCCATGTGGGCTTTTGTGTGTGTGTGTGTGTGTGTGTGTGTGTGTGTGTGTGTGTGTGTGTGTGTGTGTGTGTGTGTGTGTGTGTGTGTGTGTGTGCGCGTGCGTGCCAGCGTGCGTGCGTGCGTTGGTTGCAAATCCAGCACATTACATTTTAGAATTTGTATTTAGTTTATGATTTAGATGATTGTGAATTCCTCAAATACATACAGAGATTAAATGTCTGGTGATTTGCTTCTTTGCCACGCAAACTGTATCACAATTTTAGAGGTTTTAAATTCAACTTCCTAGTGCATGTAAAAGCAAAGATTAGGGAGACTTGTTTCCATAATACCATATCAGTATGTATAGTGTAATACCATAAATATATATATGTATATGTATATATATATATATATATATATTATTTTTTGGGGGGTATTTTAATGTATACATATGTATATATCTTTTTTTGTTTCCCCTTCCTTCTCAACCCATCAAACTGCAGTCTCATCCCATCTGAGTCGCATCATCTTTATTTCCAAACTGACTGGTTTCCATCTCGAGAGGCCTGAGTTTCATGCTGCTTTGCACCTGGCAATCTGTCTGCCATCAGAACATGAAGTGGAGTAAGTTATCCTGAGACAGGAAGTTCCTGCTCGCTGCTTGGCACATATCTTAAGAAGCTTACAAAGCATGCATAATCAAAGGCAGGAAGGGAACTATGAAAGCAGATTAAGAAAATGCCAAAAACAACACCACTTTCAAAGTGACCAACAAAAGGTTTGTGTCAAAATCCCATGTACTACAAGTATAAAAGCTACTTCCCTTTCCCCTGTGAAGACCAATTTTGAAAGTACTATATACGCTAGTATTTTAGTAACAAGCTCCTACTTTATTCAAAGTATGTTCCTCTGATTTTGATGGTTGGTACCACTTTTATCGACAGCCAGCGAGAAATGTAATCTCGCTCCTCCTTGCATCAGCTCCTACTCTGACCTAAGGAATACGGCAAATGTTGCCATTATGGGCGATGACATCATGGCCCAAAGCGGTGGTCTAAACGCTGTCATGTAACACACCCACATCAACCCGAGAGTAAATACAGGAGTATAGGGATGAAAAGTGCAATAAACGATGATCTCGAACAAAGAGACCTGCGCTATAAAATGTCTCCCAGGAAAAAACTGCACCAGGGATGGCTCATTGAACAAGTGCACCTCACAAACGTTAGTGTTCAAAGAAAGGCCATCAAGAAGACTGCATGTGGGTTAGAAATGTTGTGGGGAGGAAGGAAGTTGGAAGGGATAGTGTTTGTCATTCGTCTCACGGTGAAATCAGTTGAGCGGCAGTATTCAAGTGTTCTTATCCAGATGGAGCTTTTATGGATGGGGGGGGGGGCAGTCTCTACTGTTTCGAAGGGAAGCATAATAAGCACACATGTACACTGTGGGAGTAGCACCATCGGTGCAGCTAGGCCAGCAGGTTGATACACATCACTTTGTATCTGGTGTCACCCAATGGTGCCCAGGGTGTAATAAGGATGAATGGGACACTGATCTCACCTGCAAGCACTCTGCAGCCGTAAGAAACTGAACCGACTGTAATTACAAACGAGGCACGTTAGGGCAATTATTTCTAAAATGTGTCACAGGGATCACATAAAAATGTCATCATCGCAAAAGGCATCTGCAGCATTTCCCACAAAATATCACCAAAGATATGTGAAGATACAGAATCTCGTATTTCCATATAGTAACTGAAGAGCCCTGGCCAAAGCTGCACAACACAAGAGTAAGCCAGGAGAGGCAAGAGTTGTAGTCCTGTAAAAGTACTAAAATGTCCCAGAATGACCGCTCAGCACAAGAGCAAAAACATTTTCCTCATGAGGCTGATGCCTCCCTATTGGTATTAACCCTAGTATTGTTAATACCAAATAGTTATTTTAACATGTTATAACAAACTATTATTCTATAAATGTTGTTAAACCATAACTATGATTAGAAACTGTGTTATAGAATTGGTGAACCTAACATCCAATTTTTTTCCTGTCTCCTTAGCTCACATGTAGATGCTGAAAAGGAGATAGAAGTGTTAGTGTGCGTGCGTGTGCGTGTTTGTGTGCGTGTGTGCGTGCATGCATGTGTGTGTTTGTGCGTGTTGACTGACCTCCATCTAGACAGCACCCTTTACCTTCTGCATTCCTTCAGCTCCTTCGTATAGCCCTTGCAATGACACTGGCCTTCATACAAGGGCTCTCTAAAATGGACTTTCCATTTTCACAACAATCTTGAGCAGACTTGGTGTCAGCAAGGAAACCATGACAGCCCGATGTGTCCCCTGAATTGATGAGGTGAAGAGCGGTTGAATTCCGTGGAAAGGTTAACATTTACTCCAACAGACTGACCCCGACGCACACTGATCAAAGGGCCAGGTCACAAAAATACATATTAGCTATCATGCATTTTACATTATCTAAATAATATTCCCCATTTTTGGTTGAGAACAGAAAAGTCCTACTCAAAGAAAGGTTTCGATTTTTCACAGGGATAAAAAAGTATACGCACACACACACCCTAAGACCCACACAAACACATACACACACACACACACACACACACACACACACACACACACACACACACACACACACACACACACACACTGAATACAGAGTGTTTTGTGTTCAGACTCACCCCGTGTGATTACAGAGTGATGTTTAACATGCCAATAAAAGATTTGATGGAGCCTTTTTTCCAACAGAATTGGCAGAGAAAACACCCAGTCCGTCTGAGTTTAGAGTTTCAGCACATTAACAACACCTTTAACAAAGTAGCATGATTATGACTACATTCCAGACATGTTCAAAAAGTACTGAACTCTGTCGACAATTTGAGGTAAATCCATTCCACGATTCTTTTTATCAAAACATTTGTCTTAACACAAAAGTGTATACATTTCCCTCACACACAGCTAATTGGTAATAGAAAAAAAACATGGCAAATTTACTGTTTCCATGTCTATAGAATCCTGAGACATTTTAAAGTTTGAAGTACGACCGCCACAATGTTTTCTCCCTAGGAGAGCGTCATCAGGCCTGAAGGCAGAGGCTGGCTCCCGCAGCCGGGACACGGCCTCTCCCTGGGCTGCCCCACGCGGTGGGCCTAATCCCCTTCACAGAGCGGGCATTACCGGGGTGGAACGCAGTGCCGCCGCAGCAGGACCCGGTAGAACCACGACTGATGAAGGACTCAGTAGGACCCAGTCTGACTTCAGTAAGCCCTTTGAGGACCATGTAGAGCTGCGGTAGGGTCCAGTACGAACTAGTGGGTCCCGGTCGGACTACAGTAAGCCCTGTGAGGACCATGTAGAAGGGCAGTAGTGAGACGTATTAGGACCCAGTATAAATAAAGTATGGCCATAGTACTAGCCAGTAGTACTGTGGTCCAACTTAGCACATTGTAAAGGTGGGAAGACTCTCAACAAGACAAACCGGGACTAGAAATAGGGTTGCAATAAATGTCATGATATTAATTTTACAAACAAATATATATGTATATATATATATATATATATATATATACTGTTGATATTCTAAGGGATCACAATGAGGTTTTTCTTTATTTTTAAAGTGTAGTGTTAAGTCTTAAATATGTAGGAGGGAAACATATCTAGAGACCCTTAAAGGGGACTTATTATACCACCAGGTGTGAGTGTGATTAGCCTTACAAGCCGTTTAGAAAATCTGCCTAATATGACATCACTAGTGGGTGTGTCCACCTAGATTTGTGCTGGATAGATCTATCTACCAGCCTACCCAGTGGACTGAAGTAAACATTGCTCATCTATCCAGCACAGATCTAGGTGGACACACCCACTAGTGATGTCATATTAGGCCGATTTTCGAAACGGCTTGTAAGGCTAATCACACTCACACCTGGTGGTATAATAAGTCCCCTTTAAACCTGTAATACCATCAGATGGGTTCTCTTTATTTGGTTCTCTTTGCACCTCAAATGTATTTAATTTTAAACAATATTCATGGTGTGAGGTCATAAAGAAAATCATCAAACAATCTGATGATTTATATCAGGATTTTAGTGTCGACCCCACATTTCTCTCTTCCCTTCATTGACTCAGATAAAATAATTGTATAGCTCATATTAAAGTACAGTCTACCATTTCCAGTAAACAAGTCTCTGCAGCCCTTGTTATGTCCTACCCTTTAAAATATATTAGGAATAAAGGCCACATCAATTTAATTACCCTATGATGGAAGTAGTAACGTTGGTCTGTTTGGTAAAATACCAACGTAGAGGTGATCACATAAGGAAAGATTTATGATCTGAACAGTATATTTGCTGTGGTATATATTTTTTCCCCTGACATTTATAAACGACAGCATTTATATGAGCTTAGTCCGAACCTCAGACCAGAGGGCCATCATTTTCTTTTCTTTTCCTTTTTTTTCTGACTACAGTGATGAAGTGGGAGGGCGTGTGCTTGCACCAGGGGCAGGTGAACTGAGTCGGTACTGTTTAGTGGCAGGGGGTCCCCTTTCTCATGTCTGTGCCGAGGAAAGTTTCGGTTTCATTCCCCATCTGCCCTCCCCCAAAGCTCCCCTGCTATCGGCTGAGATGTTGTCGGGAGAGATAGACCTACACATCGTGTGTGTTTGTGTGTGTGTGTGTGTGTGTGTGTGTATGTGTGTGTGTGTGTGTGTGTGTGTGTGTGTGTGTGTGTGTGTGTGTGTGTGTGTGTGTGTGTGTGTGTGTGTGTGTGTGTGTGTGTGTGTGTATGTGTGTGTGTGTGTGTGTGTGTGCGTGTGTGTGTTGTCAAGATGAGATGAAGTCTTGATCTGTATTTCTCAGTGAAAGCAAGGCCTTCCTCTTATCCATCAGTGTTTTTATCCCTCTGTCCCTCTTCTTATAAACTCACCAGACTCAGTGTCCTAAACAATGCATTGAACAGAATTTGCTTACAATGCAAAAACACAAAGATCAACACTCAAAGAGATGTGGCTAACATAATGTATTGGCAATATAGTACATATTTTGATGTAACTTTCCTTTCGAATGGGTGTATTTACTACTACTATTGGAGTAAGTAGCAATCATTTTGCACAAGACACGAACGGAACTGAGGCTAAATTACTACAGAAGTCCTTCAATCTCACCCTCCTGCGAAGAATTGAGTAGGGGGCACAATTTCTTCATGGCCATGGCAATGAAAACACATACCACTGCTCAAAAGAAACATTTCAAACAATATTTGACAACATACTTCACATATTTCACAACACACGAAGGGGCTGGGCTAAATCAGAACATCTTTTTTTGCTGAATATGAACAACCACCGTGCCAAAATTAGACCGGTCCAATGAGGCCATTGACAGGACACCATTATCATAAAAGCGAGCACACCCCCCCACACCCCACCCACACCACTTCACCCGTCCAGCGCAATAGAAACACCCTCCCCTCTTAGCCCCCACATGTCTAACGGCTCTCTTGTCTTTGGTGCATTGAGTAGAGCAGGGATGGTGTGTGTGTGTGTGTGTGTGTGTGTGTGTGTGTGTGTGTGTGTGTGTGTGTGTGTGTGTGTGTGTGTGTGTGTGTGTGTGTGTGTGTGTGTGCACGTGTGCATTTCATCAACCTCCCGCACTGTCCTACCTGCCTACAGAATGGCCCAGCAGAGAAGCAATGGTCGATTCCAGACAAAATCCTGCTGGGCTGATACGGCGCATATATCACTTCTCCTTTCTGTTTTTTTTACATCTTATAAATTCTCTCCCATTTTCGACACACATTACCTTTTTTGTTCCCTGTCTCATTTTCAAGCCCTTGATGTGTCACAAGTTGCTGTGCTTCGTGTCGGGAGCGTTAGGGTTTAGCGTTAGATGGTTTAAAGAATGAATGAGAAAGGATAAGAAACAAACTTATGGGGAATCTGAAGGTGTCATGTCAGAAAGAATGAAAACATCACTTGGAAGTAACCTTTAAGCAAGGCACCTTATTATACCGCACCCATTATGTTACGTAAGGTGCGCTTCTACCCTCATTTTCATTCTCAGGAGCTCTCCCTCTGCATAATCAACCGCATGATTGGTCGGCATTCCACAGGATGCATATTTGGGATCCTGCTTTCACCTTGGTGATTGGTCGCCGCCGATAAAGCCAGCCAATCACAATCACCACTAGTATAGATTTACAAGCATCCATGTGCTGTCCCTCCCTTGACTGCTGATCTCCCTCTTTTTGACTACTTAACAGCAGAGACCTCCGTAAAACAGATCTAAAGTTAACCAAGCGTCTACGTTGATAGTCCGGTCCTTTACTTTCTGCCTTTTGGGGAAGGACTACGTTTGGCGTACCATTTACATTTAGCAGTACGTAGGAGTTGTTTGTGAAAAACACAGGGATAAAGGTGCATGGCACCTGCTGCACTTTTGTTCATCGTTCTAGTAAAGTACATTGTTTTGTTTCACTTACTTTCTAGACAAGATCCAACTATAGGTAGTCATTGAGTCATTCATTGATTTGGGACAAACTTCAGTCCTTTCCCTATCCTTTTTCTGGGCCTCAGTGTTAAAATATTGTATATTGTATTGTCACATCCTGTTGCCTTGTTCGTATCGTTTACCATCTGCTGGTTTAATGTTAACATCCCCACTACCAACTAGACCAACAGCACTTAGGGACATAACACATTCTAAAACAATGTGTCTCTTTAGCTATTATAAGTCGCTTTGGATGAAAGCGTCTCCTAAACGCCCAAAATGTAAAATGTAAATGTCTATAAAGATCTGCAAGTCATTCAAAACCAACCTACCATTTCTTATGAACAATACAAATAAGTCACCATGCCGTAGTTATTGTTATTTCCTGATGTTGGTTGAGATACAATTTGAAAAAGTCTAGTCCTCCCATATGCTTTTCATTTTCTTGACAAACATGTTCAAAACTGATTACAGCCACAAAATCCACAAGAAGGTTTTATTTTATTTTTAATTGGATACACTTTTTTAACACATAGTCATTTGAAATTCTCCTATTATCTATACTTCAAATGATCCAGGTGTTTTATAATTTATATGACAAAATCAAAAAGACAAGGGGTCATTAACACCTTTACCAGGTGTAATGGAAAAAGTGATTTGTTAGAAGTCTGAAAATAGGTCTTCCTCTCCTACCTATAATTATATATGTGAAACATATAATCTTCCAGGTATGGTCTTCTCTACAGTGCTAACAAGACTTGGTAGAAGTCCAAAGAAGCAGGCAGAAGCCTTAATTACATGGGCGCATATATTACTGCATATCCACTCCTGTGGTTCCAATATTAATTATGCTGTAGCAAAGATGTTTTCCTCAACTCATTTTCATCAGACTTAGCCTATTACAAAGTTAACTTTAGCTCACTTTAATTTTCAAGAATGTATTGCATATTCATAATTCCCCCAATTAGGTAGAAAGATACCAGACAATGCGGAACAAAAATAATTTAGCACACCTAGTTAGCTGACAGTTCCCAATAAGATACCAGGCTGCAAACGGCGCTTGATGAATAATAATAAGGCGTCGTATTTTTTTTGGGCCAGATAATTGCCTTTTAGATTTGTTCTCAAAAAGTGACCCGCAGTATGTTCAACCTAAATGTGAGCACATGTTTCATTTACAGTTTGTTTATCTGCTGTTTTTAAAAGAAAAACAGATATTTTAAAGGAAGACAAGTAAATTAAACCAGCCTTTTTGTCCTTTTGTAATCTTCAGGCCCCTACTGTTAAACAATTCCCAAATGGGGGAAATAATCGCATAATTGATAACATTTTGAGTGGCTAGTTGGGTGGTCCTAATTAGAATTCCCACAGACCATTCATCTCTTCCAGATATGTTCTTTCTGTCCCCTATTACATTTACTAGATATAATAGAGAAGACATTCCTTCCTCTATTCTGGTACTACTTAGGTATGTGTTGGATCAGGAGGTCCATGCTTATATTTGCTTTGATATCAGGGTGGACTTCTCCACAATCGGAACACAAATGTAAGCTTGCTGGTAGTTCTACCAGGAGGACTCAAATCACGCGCGGCTGGCCGCCAATCACCAATCACCAGCTACCAATCACCTGCCTACACCTGCTCTATAAAGAGTAGTCTAACATATGTCTTTGCTGCTCAGGTCTTCGTTCGACGCATATTGCTGCTTTACTGTGCTTCTGATTATCGCGTCGCTTAGTTGCTACGTCGGTTAATACACACCAAGAGGTTATAACTTCGGATTCGTGCTGGTCGGCCTACTACTTCTGGTCCCGGCAAGCGAGCGAAGAAAGCCGTTTTTTCGGTCCCCGGTATCCTCAACAACACCACCAACAAGTTCCCAACACGGACATCCGCCTGGTTCTACAAACCCTCGCCGAGTTGGTGCAAAGCATTGGCGCCAGGATGGACGCCGTCGAAACGCCATGCGGAACTCCCGGACGGGTCCAGGCCCCCAACCCGCTGTCGTCGGTCGCCACGGCGCCTTTCTACTTCCAGCAACCATCAGGCTCGGCTTGCTCCGCCTTCACAGGCTACGCACCTGGCACGTGCCCTGCTACCATGGCTACTGCAGTCCCCGTGTTAGCCCCCGCAGCGTATTTTCTCTCACAGCTCTACAGTCCAGCTTCAGGTTGCGGCTCCCTCGGTTGGGTTAGGGGGTTTATTCCAAGGGCAATGGTTTGCTGAGGGATGGCCAGTCGAAGCTGGTATGTTCGCCCTCGGGTCAGAGTCGTCTGCGCTGTTCGAGCTTTACGCTATCGTAGCAGCTAGCGTTCTGTGGGGCAAAGCATGGCGGCGTTAACGTATAACCATGTTTTGCGATAACAAAGCAGCGTCAAAACGGCTGGGAAGGTGGTCTTCCACAGCATACGGATTTTACATCCGGTTGAATTCGTTGAGTTCGTTGCACACGTCGGTGTGGTACAACACAGAACTCTACGTCCGCAATCAAAGGTTCATAATTATCTTTATACCGTGCACTGTTCGGTTAACTCCTTGTGTCTGAGGTTTTTCCCTTCACTTTAATATGAATGAAGTTGATGGGTTTTAGGCACTGTGGTAACTGATTATTATTAAAAGGTTTTTATTGACGAAGGGCCTTTTAGATTGGTTCAGCTGCTGCTCACTAACTCTCACGTTCCTCTGCTCGCAATGCGATTCACATATCGTTCAATTTATTCAAAAGATCCAAAGACAAAGAACGGGTACATTATGGTATCATTTTATATTATTATTTATAGTCTTATTGTTAATAGTTTCAGTCGCGTTGGTATTTAATTTTTCATTTGCTCGTTTAGCTACGTATGACAGTTAACAATGTTGGTGTAGGCCTATTACAATTATTTACGCGTGTAGGCCACTCCAACGCACTCGATATCTCAAAAAGATTAGTGTGCTCTCTCAGAGCTGGGAGATTTCATCCTTATTTTAACATATTACTCGAGACGGTGTTTTCTCACAGTTCTACGGGTTCATGCGTTCCCGGGTTCATGCGTTCATGCGTACACGTCTCTTACTCAGACTTTTTCCCCTACACGGGGTATTTAATTTTTCATTTGCTTGTTTAGCCATGTATGTCAATTAACAATTTTGGTGTATTACAATTATTTATGTGTGTTGGCCACTCCAACTCACTCGATATTTTGAATAGATTAGTGTGCTCTTTCTGGGAGTTTTCATCCTTATTTTAACATATTACTCGAGTCAGTGTTTCTCACAGCGTTCTACGGGTTCATGTGTTCTACGGGTTCATGTGTTCTACGGGTTCATGTGTTCTACGGGTTCTTGTGTTCTACGGGTTCTTGTGTTCTACGGGTTCATGTGTTCTACGGGTTCATGTGTTCTACGGGTTCATGTGTTCTACGGGTTCATGTGTTCTACGGGTTCATGTGTTCTACGGGTTCATGCGTTCTACGGGTTTATGCGTTTTACGGGTTTATGCGTTCTCGGGTTTATGCGTTCTTGGGTTTATGCGCAAATGCGTACATGTCTCCTACTCAGACTTTTTCCCCTACACGGGGCCTAACTTTCGCTGATGTCACCTTCTCTGCAAGGCATTTTTCATCTAAAAAGCTGAACAAGGGTTGCCGGTCGTGTCTATCAAACGGCTGGGAAGGCGGTCTTCCACAGCTTACGAATCCTACATCCGGTCGAATTCATGGTTCTTCCTTCAAGCGCACACGATGCTCTAACGTCGGTTAAGGCAGGTTTATCACGTTTGCTACTACAGCTGTTTTTGGCGGCCTGTTTCCATTCTAGTCTTAGTCTTTGTGTCAAGGTGTCACTTTTGTTTTTATTAGTTTAGACACGTTCATACTCTTTCTTGTGATATGTGATAAGTATTTTAAGAAGCTGCATTTCCCTCACATAGCCACAAGGGGAGCAAAACCTTATTGAAGGCTGCTCCACTATAGAAGGAGCCGAAGCCTTTACGTCACCCCGGCCATGCCCACTAGGCCACGCCCACTTGACGTCCTCTCTAGCGGGTGGTTTCGAACTCGAGAGGCCAGAGATCAATAGGTAGACGGCAGAGAGCCACCCCGGGCCTATGCCCGGGGGCTTGAAGTAGATCACGGTATTTTCCTCTCTCACGCGTTAGATACAATTCCCTCCGTTAAGCTTCAGTTACCATACCGAAACACGCCGACTTTATAATAAATGAAGTCAGTTAAAAGCATCCCGGGATTGGACAACTTTCTTCAAGAATATGCAACATATTGAAATTCCGTTTAGGTATCATCAAAGATACAAGTGCGTAGATTTGTTAAATAAGGTAAACGGTCGAAAATTGATGTTATGTCTTAAACAGTTGAAGTTCCGTTTGGACAAAACGTTATTACAGTTTATCGCCTAGTTTAGGTCAACGGAAATGAAGACATTTTAGCAGTCTTATTTTGTAAAAACACTTTCAGTCTCGTTCGTATTCGCCAACAACATTGCACTACGCATTTAATTATAGTATTGTCATATGACCAGCATTGTTTTCCTCACGCGATAAAGGTTTGTTGATGACGACATTTAGTCATAATTTTCGGTGTCAAAAGCAACACTATTTGCAACTACTGGTGGTGGTGGTTATCAGGTACTAAACTCATAAAGCAAAATCGGCTATATAACTTAAGGTTAACCTGCAGCAACCCCGGCAAGTTCGACCACGTCGGTGGATCATCTAGAAAACACTCTGAGTTCGGTGTCACGTTGGTGGCATATCATGGAAAAAATAAAACTCAAGGTTCGCAGCGGCGACCCCGGTGAGTGCGTTGACCAAAGCGCAGCGGTAACAACTCGGGCACTCGTGACTATGACCACGTCGGCGGCACGTTATCTATTACTCATGGTTGACTGCAGTAACCCCGGTGAGTGCGTTGACCACGTCAACGCACAACTGGGGCACAACTCAGGCACTAGTCGTGAGTTCGTTGCACACGTCTGTGCGGTACAACACAACTCGACGTCCTACATCCGGTAGAATTCAAGGTTCTTTCTTCAAGCGCACACGATGCTCTCTAACGTCGGTTAAGACAGGTTTCACACGTTTGCAACCATAGCTGTTTTTGGTGGCCTGTTTCCTTTCTAGTGTTGGTCTAGTCTTGTGTCAAGCTGTCATTTTAGTTTTTATTAGTTTTAGTTACATTCATACTCTTTCCAGTGTTATCGTAATTCCATTTAGATATTATCGAAGTTACAAGTGCGTAGTTTTGTTTAATAAGGTAAATGGTTGAAAATTGATGTTATGTCTGGAACAGTTGAAGTTCCAGTCGAACAAAATAACGTTATAAGTCTTTATCGCCTAGTTTAGGTCAACGAAAATGAAGAGACATTTTAGCGGTCTTATTTTCGTAAAACACTTTTTAGTCTTGTTTTATTCGCCAACTATATTGTACTATGCATTTAATCACTGCTATTGTCACATGCCCAGCATCCACGTTGCGTCCAGTCTCGTTTTTCTCACGCGATAAAGGTTTGTTGATGACGACTTAGTCATAATTTTCATTGCCAAAAGCAACACTATTGCAACTACCGGCGGTGGTGGTTATCGGGTACTAAATTCATAAAGCAAAATTCGGTTTCATAACTCAGGTTAACCTGCAGCAACCCCGGCGAGTGTGACCACGTCGGTGGATCATCTAGAAAACACTCTTGAGTTCGCTGTCACGTCGGTGGCGTACATAGGAAAATAAAACTCAAGGTTGCAGCGGCAACCCCGGTGAGTGCGTTGACCACGTCGGTGGTAACAACTCGGGCACTCGTGAGTATGACCACGTCGGTGGCACGTTATCTAATACTCATGGTTTGACTGCAGTAACCCCGGTGAGTGCGTTGCTCACGTCGGTGGGAACAACTCAAGCACTCGTGAGTTCGTTGCGCACGTCGGTGCGGTACAACTCAGAACTCTAGTTTGTTGCAGCAACCCCGGTGAGTGCGTTGCCCACGTCGGTGGGAACAACCCAAGCACTCGTGAGTTCGTTGCGCACGTCGGTGCGGTACAACTCAGAACTCCACGTTCGCTGCAGCAACCCTGGTAGTGCGTTGACCACGTCGGTGGGCACAACTCGGGCACATGCAAATTTAATTACCACGTCGGTGGCATAATATCAAACACTCAAGTGCAGGGCACTCGGAGTTCATTGAACACGTCGGTGTTCAACACGGAAGTACACAATATTTGCTGCAGCAACACCGGTGAGTGCGTGACCACGTCGGTGGCACATCAAGGGCACTCGTGATTTCGTTGACCACGTCGGTGTTCAACATGAAAGTTCACAATACTTGCTGCAACAACACCGGTGAGTGCGTGACCACGTCGGTGGCACATCAAGGGCACTCGTGAGTTCGTTGACCACATCGGTGGTTCAACGCGAAAGCACTCAGGTCACGCAGCGACCCCGGAGAGTGAATCGACCACGGCAGTTGGTACAGCACGAAAGCACTCGTGGCTCGCTGCGTAACAGCTGCAGAGTGCTCTAAATTTTAATTGATCTCGCTGAGGTATTTCAAGTCAACTGCTTTTACGTGATTCATCGATCTCGCTGACGGTTTTAAGCTTATCGTTTTACGGTATGTATGATTGACTCTTAATATGTCGTATATTGGGTATGCCTTTTATCTTCCAGAAGCAGTATAGATCCTTGTCCACTTCTTCTACGCGGGTATGTATGGTCTCATTACCTCCTTTCGCTATTCTATTTTTGGGGTCGGCTCCGCCCCTGCCAGTCCCGGCAGGACATGCCGAGTTATCACCTATTTCCGGCGTAGGCCTACGTCCTCTCTTTTGGGGAAGGCTCCGCCCCTGCTAGTCCTGGCAGGATACGCCGAGTCCGCACGTCACCCCGGATCAGTGACGGGGCTCATGCCAAAGATTTACCATGCAAAATATTCCCATGTCGTTATTTAAATAAATCCTGTTCATACTTATCAGTGATCGAGTCTTTATGGGAGAAATGTAAGCTTGCTGGTAGTTCTACCAGGAGGACTCAAATCACGCGCGGCTGGCCGCCAATCACCAATCACCAGCTACCAATCACCTGCCTACACCTGCTCTATAAAGAGTAGTCTAACATATGTCTTTGCTGCTCAGGTCTTCGTTCGACGCACCTCCATCCACCCCACCACCACCAGGTCGGCCTCAGTCTACTTGTCCAGGGGAAGGCTCCGCCCCTGCTAGTCCTGGCAGGATACGCCGAGTCCGCACGTCACCCCGGATCAGTGACGGGGCTCATGCCAAAGATTTACCATGCAAAATATTCCCATGTCGTTATTTAAATAAATCCTGTTCATACTTATCAGTGATCGAGTCTTTATGGGAGAACTATTATTGTAGGACAGGTATGTCCAAAAATCTGATGGGGACACACTTTCTCATAAATACAATTAAACATGATTGGGCAATTGGGCTAAACCCACCCACGTGGAATCCTATTAACTCACCGCGGACCACAGATATATCCGGTGTAAATATGGAAGGCAAAGTCAATTTCAGCTGGTGTTGGGGTGGTGCAGTTGTGCATGATGATGTCCATTCTGATATTGTAGTGGTCACGGTCTGAGTGCATGTGCAGTGGTCGTGAGTGGATCCAGTCCTGGGAGAGGTGGTGGTGTTGGGGGGTGGGGATTGAGGTGGTGTGGGGGTGGGGATTGGGGTGGTGTGGGGGTGGGGATTGGGGTGGTGTGGGGGTGGGGATTGGGGTGGTGTGGGGGTGGGGATTGAGGGCTGGTCGGTGGTGGTGTGTTTTTTTTTTTTTTTTTTTTTGCAGTTGGACGGGGGTGAGGGTTTCTTTGAAGTCTGGATTCCAATTAAACCCCTGACTGAGTTCTAAGCGCAGAAGAAAAATGACTGAGGTACATGACACGACCTGGTCCCCTCGTCCAGCCAAGCCTTTCCATTTTATCCCCTTTGTCTCCCTGCAGCTCCTAATATTTATGATCAGCCCTCCTGACATAACCCCCTTTCCCCACCCTCCTCCACCCAGCCCCATACCAGTCACCTCCCTACCAAGTCCCCACCTCCCCCCCCCCCCATAGAATAAAATAATGAAATAAAAACCTGCCAAGACTTTCAAATAGGGCTGGCAGAGATGTGGAGAGACTGCATCACAGCCTGGGGTTTGACTTCACTGCTGATTCCTATTCCACAACATAGAGAATCTGTTAGAAGCCTCCACCACCGCCATGGCTGTGGGAAGGTGCGATGAGATGAAGAAAGAGGTGGAAGAAGGAAGAAAAACAAGTAGAAGGAAAGTAAACAGAGGAGTCTCCGCAATAGGAATATGGTGTGGGTGAGGGGGTCAATAGGAGAATCTGGAAGCGTCTCCGTGGCCTTGTTCTTTTGTAATTGCGTAGCTTTATGGTCCAGCCTTTGCTTTGCTGTTTATTCTTTACCGTCATTCAACAAAATCATGTAAGCAACAGTTGAATCATTTAATTCAAAATAAAACAGAAAATGCCAAGTGGATGTTTAAAAATAAAAAACATTTCGGATCTTCCACGATGCGCTCAACACGTGTACTTTCATTTAGATAGGAACAAAAAAAGCCCAGTGGATGATCTATATAGAAAAACACAATATAATATATATATATACATATATATATAGATATATATATAGATATGTATGTATATATATGTGTGTGTTTGTGTGGTACATGTAAAGGTGCATCTTTTATCCACTTGGCCTTTTTGGTTATATTTTGAATTACATGATTTAACTACCGGTATATTATATCTTTATGCATATAATGTGCTGCTACCTATGCTGAGTATTTCTGGGACTATTTCAAAAGTTTGGTTGGAATTTGTGATGACTCTGATCTTTAGCAACTCGCCCTGAACACTGCCGAATCCAGCCCCGGCTTCAGTGCAACACAAACGTACCCTGGATAGCAGACAATAGACACCTTTACAAAATCCTGTATCTAGTTGCTACTCCTCACAGTTTTGTTTTCTCTTGAAATACCAATGGTAAAAACAGTGCAGGAGCACCCTAGCTGGGGGACATGTTTTTTGTTGAAAGAGAAGGGAGAGAAATAGTGGATTTCAGAGGCATCAGTCCTGCAAGGCAACCGGAGGCAATTCATACCTGACATTACGGGGGGGGGGGGGGGGGGGGGGGGAGCCCAATGCAGGGTTTTAGTTATTTTGTTCTGTTGCTGTACCTTTTGCACATAGATCCCATTTATTCAACAGTAAGAAAAAAAAAAAAAAAAAAAACAGTAGGATAACACTACATACTCCATAATTCATCCAGCAACCAATTTAATTTCCACTCCTCTTTATTCAGCCCCTACACACCGTCAACACGCTAACACACCGAAGCCAGTACAAGATAGGCAAGCTACCTGTTGTATTTTTTTGCTTCCGAATCCAACTGCAAAGCCGCAAATACGCTCACTAAACACACAAACACACTGAAATAACTACACTGACTAAACACACCTGAACAAAATATAAAAAGTGTCACAGACACCTGGTCAAATGTTCACTGGATTCCCAGAGGAATGCTCTTGAACACTTCCTGAGAGAGGGAGAATGTAGCCACCAGCTTATTTATGTTTTGAGCTTTTAGCCGGGTATGAGGGCTGTTCCTGCCACCGATAGAGCTGGAATACGGGGCGAAGGCAAGGAGTGAAGGCGGGGAGCCTGCAACCTTTTTATCGTGCTGGAGGGAGACAGGGAGCCGAGAGACGCCGAAGAGTAAATATTTCAAGATGATCGGTGACATAAACAAAGGGTTTACTCCTCATTCATACTTTTTAACTTTGCAAAATTCAGGGCTGGCAATTCATTACAGCCGTGTCTTCCCTGACACTTTCCTACAAGGCTGAAGAATAGACTCTCCCCCCCCACCCCACGGAACATCTCAGCTCCGAACAAAGCAAAATCATACACGCCTCGTATAAAGATCAGTCTTTCATCACCTCAAAGTCACTTTAATGACAACAAGAAAGAGATTACTTGAAGAACTAAATCAACGTGAATGAATTGTATTGTCATTATCACCAGCATATTTTATGAACCTAGTGCTGAAGTTTGTGGGAAAGAAAAACTACCAGGTGGGTCATATTTGCAGGAGATGTTAAGTGTAATGCAGAAACCTGCTGTTACGTATTCCCCAAAAAGATTGCTACGGTCCATCACTCAGCTGATCTCTCTCTCTCTCTCTCTCTCTCTCTCATGTTGGGGAGCAGGGTGTCAGGCAGCCTGTGGGGGCCAGATAACCCTTTTGATGGAGAGGAGCTGTGGTTATTGTTGTCTGTACCCTCTCCACCATCCCTCCAACACATATGAAGATTTATGGAGGGAGAGGGAGGAACAGCAGGGGCCTGCGCTAACACGGCAGGCCAGGGAGGGCAGCAGGAGACACACACATTGAGGCGCAGTCGTCTGACCTGCATGTGAAGGACACCGTGCTCAGGTAGTCTGGATGATGGCTGAGAATGCCAAAGCTGGAATCAGGGCGAATTGTTGACAGGACTACTTCCCAAACAAACAAAAAAAAAAAACATCGAAAATATTACTGCCATATGATTACAATAATATAATATTGATAACTGTAAATCCAATATCTAGAAATTAAATCCAATATAAAAACAACAATTTGTTTGAATATATCCAGCTTTTTTTTACCTAATTATAATAACAATTTTGGAATGAATTGGCCTCGATTAAAAAAATATTTATCTAATTTTAATCACTACATGTTTGCACTTTTTGAATATCCTTTCATAATTGCAATGCAAACATATTCGATTCCAATTCAATCAAATGTGTTGATGTGAACTGACTATATGTTTTTAAAACAAATAAATGTTAAACCAATGTATTGGTCGTTTTGCAGAACAGTAGAAAAATAGCATGGAAGAGAGTGAAGTGCAGAAGCAAATTCTAATGGAGGGAATAGGGAGTGAGAAGAGAGACACACCAGTGACTCATAGTGCCCTCTTCTGCTAGCAAGCTGTATGAGTCTATTGGAGGATCATTCTTTATCTTTACACAGCAATGAACTGTATGGGACACACTTAAGAACGACCAATTCTTTACTGAGAATGCTGTGCTGTTATTCTGTACATAACGGCACAAAAAAGAACCTCAGCATTATCTAAACAACTGCCGTTGTCCAACGGGACTGACAGACAACTGGCTTCCTCCCTGCAATGTCCCAAATAAAGACAAAAAGATGAACAAACACTATAGCACTGCGCGTTAGTGTGTGTGTGTGTGTGTATGTGTGTGTGTTTGTTTGTGCCTAGCTGTGTGTGTGCTTCTTTAAGCCAGTGTGTTTGTGTGTTGCACGTGTCAATGCATGATTGTAGGCATGCGTGCT
This sequence comes from Gadus chalcogrammus, assembly GCF_026213295.1. Classification (NCBI taxonomy): domain Eukaryota; kingdom Metazoa; phylum Chordata; class Actinopteri; order Gadiformes; family Gadidae; genus Gadus; species Gadus chalcogrammus. Next base: position 9,210,442 of record NC_079425.1, on the reverse strand, counting down.
TGCAGGTTTTTCTTACATTGACACAAAAATAAATACAAAATAAAAACAAGTGTATCATCCAATCCATAGTAACAAGTTCCAAATGGTGCCGCATCTTTGGAGATTCTAAGTAATGCAATAAAAGCACAAAATAAGTTTGTCATTGACTGGGTATATACATGTTTAAAAATAAATGCTGATGCCAAAACCTTTGGTGACTTTGTGCCTGTGACAAAGAAAGGCATGAGAGTAAATATGATGCATGTACATGCAACATTTTAACTGCAATATACCTCAATCGCATTACTATTATGCATATATATGCAACAAACACTGGGTGACTGGACATCTCTGGGACTGTGAAATGATGACCCATTTTCAAACCCGCATTTGATTACCCGGTTTTATTAAAATTGAATCCGAAGAGACCCGTCTCACATTTGAATTTAATGAAGGCTGTGTGGCTGACAGGAGACTTTTGATTTATACAGTGTTATTAAATCTGACGAGGTAGCAGCAGCCAGGTAGGCAGGCAGGCAGGCAGCAAGCGGGCAGGCAGGCAGGCAAGGCAGAGAAGCTCCGAGGGGAGGGGGCAGGGGGGAGGGGGAGGGGGAGGGGGAGGGGGAGGGGGAGGGGGGAGAGAGCAGGACCCGGAGTCGCACACCCTCTCCCAAAGCCCTTACAACGTGCACCCACCTCCCCACCTGCGCCCCGGCGAGGTGTGTGCAGGAGCGGGGAGCGGAGCCAAGGACGCATGCTGTGTCGGTGGCCCTCTCTCCCATCGGCCCCCCTCCTCCTCCGCTCTCCTCTGATACCGCCTGCATTATTCATATTCAAATACGGACTGATGTAAACATGAATAATACATGAGGTCAACACTAAACAAAAAGTGTGTGTGTGTGTGTGTGCGTGTGTGTGGGGGGGGGCTCGTTTGCCCAATATAAGCGGTGACCTGGAGAGCTTCTTCATATATTTCTCACTTATGTTGCATAAGTAAATCGACATGTGATAATTCGTTGTAAGTGTGGACACAGTGGGTTTCTTCACTGTAAGGCAATCTTCATTTTTTGGGATATAATTGGCTTTATTGGAGGTGTACATGCATTTTGTTCCCCGCCTCGTCATTTCAGTTTGGACGTTTTTTGAAAGGCCAAGCAGCTGTCTAAAACACATCAGCAAAGATAGCACTGTCTCACATTTAAAATCATCCTCTACTTCACTAACCCACATTATCAGTGAATCATTCGCCTCATTGTAGGCATTGGGGCTGGTAAGAGGTGTGTGTGTGTGTGTGTGTGTGTGTGTGTGTGTGTGTGTGCGTGTGTCTGTGTGTCTATACTCCTATCGCACACAAAACCAGCGGATACTGAATTAACTGCACCTCACGGTTCAAAGGTGGCATACAGAACCTCTGTGTTGTTACGAGATAACAGGACATCGGTTGAAATGGTCTGTGTATTTGTGTGTGTGTGTGTGTGTGTTCGGTGTGTGTGAGTGTGCGTGTGTGTGTGCGTGTCCACAACCTTCCCTACTCACTATTAGGTCAGTGACCAAGGCAGTGAGAGCTAGCCTAGCTAGTGCAATGGCTAGGCTACAACACACATAGAGAAGTGACAAATGAAATGAATACATATTTTCATCCAGAGAAGTAAACCTCATTGGAGTAAGTGACAAACAACATTCAGGGGATAAAATAAATCCATCACAATAAATTAACTCAATTCCCCTCTGCTATATTTAATGGAACACCTTTAGCTTCATCTTTGAATATTTTGCGTTCTATATTTAATAGTTGTTTATTCTAACAATTTAGAAAGAGAGAATCAAATGTCCTTGATGTTTGTTCTGTGATGAAGGAGCAGGTGCATATTTGTCATGCGGTATTCACAATTAATATGTGTCCAACTCGTTGCACATATCCGCAAATATGTAATGTAAAGGGGGGGGGGGGGGGGGGAGAAAAATAAAAAAAATGCATTTCTGTGTTTTTTTAATGTTTTGCTCAAACAAAGCATTGCTGTCAAGTCTGCTTTTTTTCAGACTGTCAGACAAAAAGAAGAGGAGAGATGTGGAGACGGAGATCCTCGGGTGGGTTGGGGTGGGTGGGGTGAGGGGGGCGGATGGAAGGAAGATGGGAAAGAGAGAGATCCTAGAGAGGGGGGGGAAGGGGGATTGGAAAGAAAAGGAGGGAAAGAGAGAGAGAGGGCGAGATCCTTGGGGTGGGGGTGGGGGATTGGAAGGGTGGAGATGGGCCAGTGTTTGGGGGGGGGGGGGATCCTTGGGAGGGAAAATGGGGGGGGGGGGGATGGGTAGGATGGAAGATGGAGGGGCTGCTGACATGCACTTGTCTCCAATCTCTTGGAATACATTGCGCAATTCATCTGCTTTGTCTCTGCTGCCATGGCTGAGGACAATCAGACCAGACGCCCATTAGATTCTTCATATTACCCCCACCCCCGGCATCACCGCCAACACCTTTTTTTTTTTTTTTTCATGTGACACGCTGACTGAAGGAGAAGGAAAGGCAATTCACAAGGCTCCCCAAATGTCAGGAAGGGAAGCCAGCCACATCAAACCATGTTGTCATGGAGATACATGCCGGTCCAGGGTATTGCAGAGAATATGAGTAAGTGTGCACATACAGTAACTGCTGCACCAACCTTTGCTCTGATAATGCAAAAGAAAAGTCACAAATAATCTTTACATCAAATAATGAGAAAATGCCATGTTGTTATTCCGTGCATTTGGTTATTTTCAGTTCATCTACGAGGCTGAATGTAATTGGCTTTAATAATTGGCAAGCAAACACGATATTCTTGTGAGTTAGTAATTTTAAAACCGGGTTTAATAAATAAATATTGAGAAAACATGTAAATAAATTGATTCCCTACAATTAATCAATTGTGTTATATTTACCTCCTCAGTCAACGTATTGTTGAATGAGTAAAGCTATTTTAAATATGCATGCTCAAATAGAGAACTAAAAGAAGAATCAATCTATCAGTGTGCGGTTGCTTCCTCCACACAGGGTGTATCTACAGAGGAGGTCATGTGACCAAAGTGCATATCTGTCCATTCCTCAGCCAATAGTGTTGTCAGAGATACGATGTGCCGGAACCCTTGGCATTTCAATGATATTATCTTCTGGCAAAAAAAAAAAAGAGGAAGAAAGAGGAGAGGCAAGGGAAAAAGAAACGGAACAATCCTTCCCAAACATCCTCCTCCACCTCGCTGATTCGGGAAGCTGTGGACTCGCCAGATTTGGAGTCCAGCAGATCAGCGGAGCCTCTGGTGTGGGCGGACCTTGGCCTCAGTGAGGGCCCCTTGACTGGGGCATCGCTGCTCAGCCCCTACATCCATATATATATATATAATATATATATATACTGTATATAAAATCATAAACTGATATTTGCCTATATATCAAGTCACTGTAGTCACTGTTGCAAAACGTCCTTTTCCTCTATTTATTTGTTTTGGCCTGAGACGCTGAAGGCTTAAGGATAAAGGCTGTGCAGAGCACAAGTCAGTAGACAGGGGTTAAAGCCAGGAAGGAGAAGGCCAGCCACGAGCCAATGGCAGACCAAGTGGATAATTAAAACACCAAAAAAAAAAACACAGAACCTCATCCATCTCTCCTCTTTTCCCTCCAGCCCGCCACCGACCCCCCCCCCCCCCACACACACACACACACACACAAATGCACATACACACTCTTATATTTGATCACAGACAAGATGATGCAAACCTATTTTAACAGAGATGCTCCACTTCCAATTCTGCAGGACAGGAGTGAGATATTGGGAGTAGCCATCCTGTGGGGAAATATCCAGGGGGGGGGGGGGGGGTGGGGAGGGGACACACACACGGATCTGAGCCACCCCTTTTTTTTCTTATCATTTGTGGGTTTTTAAAGGAACACGAATGATTCCTCTTTCTATTTGATTATGCCGAGACAGTCTGCCTTTGCTGCACCACTAAATAAAAACACAGACGATAGCATACACACATGCATCACAACCATGTACTCCTTTTAATATAACAGATGTCCTTCAGCTTGCATTTGAGATCTATTTTACCTCCTGTAATGCATTACTGCTGTATCGGAAGCCATGCAACATCAAGGATATTTGCACTAATTCCCCCATGACTGATGAATGCTACATCCTGGGATGCCTTTATTGGACATTGGGTTTTTGTAATTCCATTTGTTTAAACCGTGTAGCATGTAGGGAAAGCTATTCGACTAGAAAGGTATTTATTCTAGCCGGACAAACTTCAATTAATGAACTGAGAGCACCCTCTGCTCGTAGACCGTTAGCTAGGCATTCATGGCACACTTAAGAACAGACAGCTTTCTGCAGAGCACCTTGGAAGGAAAAAGACAAAAGGCTATACACGGCTATACTACCACCCCATCGATCGACATCATATATGCTACGGTGTGTGTGTGTGTGTGTGTGTGTGTGTGTGTGTGTGTGTGTGTGTGTGTGTGTGTGTGTGTGTGTGTGTGTGTGTGTGTGTGTGTGTGTGTGTGTGTGTGTGTGTGTGTGTGTTTCTCTATGGTGTGCTGTGTGTGTTCTGTGCGTGTCTCTGCTTGCTTTTGTTCAGAGATCACCATGTTCTAATAATGCATTACAGCTGGTAGCCCCTCTACCAGCCAGGCCACACTGCCCTCTCTTGGCAACTGCACGGCAATATGTGTTCCATAAAGTGTCTCCTTTTTATTCTATTTGAATAAACATCCATGCTAACATATTTGCCTTTTGTGTGTTTATTCCCCCTTCCTTCTGCATATTGCTGGATTATATTTAGGAAGAACGAAAAAAAAACACATCTCATTATTTACAATTGCTAATATTTTCCTTTGGCTTTCTATTTGATGAGGTGTGACTAAATGAAAAGCCGTGGTTCAAATGCGAGGGTTTCATATTGTTGGTGTGGTCATTGGCAAAGTGTGGGGAAAGTGACAGCCGTAGAAGTGGGCCTGTGAGGGAGGATGTGTTTAAAAACGGGGATGTAACTCAGTGGGAGCTGCAGCCATATGGACCAGCAGGCTGAAGTGATTACCGCCACAAAACTTTGATTTCCATATGCAACAAAAAAAAAAACTCAGGTTGAAGAGCAATGTGTCGCTAGATCAGAGTACAGTTGCATGCAAAAAGCCACCCAGAAAACGGCTCAAAAGGGAAGGAAAGAAAGCAATAGGCCAGATGGATTGTGAATGTGTTTTAGATGATTTATTAGAAGGCCGAGAGGGCTGCGGGATGCCCTTCACAGCCCAATCACACTCTAATAGAACGCCCTGTTAAATGCCACCAGCTCCACTTTAACCACAGCTTTGTTTGCAATAAATAAAAGGATTTGTGCTCTTCCATATATACAAGCTGGATAAGGTTTCTGTCCTTCTATCTGTCTGTCTGTCTCCATGTGCGTGTCTCTTGTCTCTATCTGTGTGTGCTTGCTTGTGCTTGCGCGTGATTGTGCTTGCGCGTGATTGTGCTTGCGTGTGTGTGTGTGTGTGTGTGTGTGTGTGTGTGTGTGTGTGTGTGTGTGTGTGTGTGTGTGTGTGTGTGTGTGTGTGTGTGTGTGTTTGTGTGTGTACTGTCTACATCATTAATGTACTGTGCTTGACAGCAGCAAGAGGGTCAGATGGCCAACGACCAACAGGCTTGGTCATTAGCTTCAAGATTTTCCCTGTGTGTTTGTGTGTTTGTGTTTGTGTGTGTGTGTTTGTCTGTGTGTGTATTGTGTTACAATGCAGAGTATTGGTACACAAATGTAGACCACATATAGAGACAAACACACATGTGAACACACACACACACACACACAAACAATCTAGCGAAACACAATACCTGACCTGAGTTAATATCATTCTTTTATTATAAAGCATTAAAAAGCATCAATGTTTGTATCAGAAGTCCTAGCAAAATGTTTGTTATCAGCTGGTTGCATCCATCTTGTAATAGTATAGTATTCTCACATGAAATACACAAAAATATTGCATCAAATACAATACCTAATTGGAATGAATAATACAATTGTGGCAATAGAATGAACCAATGAAATGTCAGTGTTAAGTGACACGACAGTCTCTTGAGCAAATCAGTGGCAACAATGGCCCCCTCCAGCACCAGAATCTAAGCGCAAAAGTATCCTTTAAGACATCATAAACAGGTTTAAACACGAAGAACAGCGTGCTCACAGAGTTGAGTGAAGCTGACAGGATAAGTCTCACTAAATTATATTCTCACTGAAATGACGCTTAATATCAAGCAGCAGAGGAAGAGAGACAGAAAAAAACAGAAATACCCAATTCTCATTCTCGTCTACAAACTTTTCCCACCCTAGATTCACCTGATGCTGTATGCCTCCGCTTGTCTGCCAAACAATTAGAATCATACACTGTAAACAAAAAAATAAAAAAACTTCTGACGATAACTCCAGCAGCTCTCAAGTCAAAGGCTGACATCGTAAACCACGACAGTCTGCAGTCAATCAATTTGGGAATCAAACCGGGCTGCCACCGGCCGGAAGGACCTGGTGCTTGTACTGCGCGCCCTCCGTAGCAGAGCTCGGGCCCACCTGGCTGATCTCCAGAGGTGCCCTGAGCAGCCTCAATCACCTCAGACACCCACAAACTGGGCCCTCTAATAGGGACAAATTGGCAATGTCTGTGTGGACTGGTGCTGTGCGCTAGGAGCTGTGAATTGATAGTGATGCCTAATGATCCCCCTGGGTGGATCAATACCAATGATCTGCTTTTTCCCGCCCTTTCCCCTATTGGCTCCGGAGAAGCTGGGAGAGGTGGTGGGTTGGGGGGAGAGATCGGTACGGACACACCTCAGATCCCTTACACAGAGAGTTTTACCTGCACTTACACAGCTTTCAACACATAAGTAGACATGTTTAAACTATGTATCAATACCCAGTCCAACCTCAACTCACTTCAAAATCTCATACACAGGCAATGATTTTTCTGTGTGTGCATACACATTTATATATATATATGTCAGAATAAAATTAAAGCAATATTTTTGCTTTGGGTAATCGATATATATTTTCCGTTTATGCATCTCATAGTGTGTTTAATTAAAGTGGCCTGCAGGGCCTACTCCATATCAATTATTACTGAAGTGGTTTAGCCACAGGCTCCAAAAAACTTGAGTTGAGATGTGGTCTGTGACACAGCAAACCTTTTCGGTAAACCAGTTACAACTGGTCCAAACCAAACAGGACGCGTGATACAACATTATTTATGCATGTTTGTGTGTGGTGTGGTGTGTGTGTGTATCTGTCTGTATGCGTATACATATGCATGATTTTGTGTGTGTGTGTGTGTGTGTGTGCATGTGTGTGTTTGTGAGTGTATGTGCGTGTTTGTCGTTGTCTTTATCTGTAAAGGAGAGTGCATGCAACTGTGTGTCTGTGTGTATCTGTGCGAGCGTTTGTGTGTGTGTTGTAGATACTTGTGAAGGGGAGTACCTATCTGTGTGTGTGTGTGGTGTGCGTGCGTGTGCGTGTGTGTGTGTTTGATGGTTGTCAGTAATTGTGAGGGAGAGAGTGTGTGTGTGTGTGTGTTTGTTGGTTGTCGGTACTTGTGAGGGAGAGAGACTGTGTGTGTGTGTGTGTGTGTGTGTGTGTGTGTGTGTGTGTGTGTGTCTGTGTGTGTGTGTGTGTGTGTGTGTGTGTGTGTGTGTGTGTGTGTGTGTGTGTGTGTGTGTGTGTGTGTGTGTGTGTGTTTGCGCGCGTGTGTGTGTGTTGGTTGTCGGTGCTTGTGAGGGAGAGTGTGTGTGCATGCATGTGTGAGCAGTGCAGTCATAAAGCCTCACATCAGCCCCCTGCACCCCGTGGTCCTGCAGCTGATTACTCCCACCCAACACATCCATACACTTTATCCCAGCTGTCAGAGTGCATACTCATTACCCCCCCTGCCCCCGCCAGCTGACTCCACGCGGACACACCCGCCCGGACACAGCTCGGGGGTGGGAGGGAGGGAGGGCAGGGGGGAGGGCTCCCATAAACAAGATATATATGTACACATTTTCTAACCTCCATTTTAGACGATGTGCAATAGTCATCAGAAGAGTCCCTTTTTGCGCAAAGTGAAAAACGTTTATGCTTTTAACCACTCATTCTTTAAATATATCTTTCAGTGCATTTCTATTATAATATGTACCGTTTTTACTTAACATACAACATATTTACAACATCATATCTCTTTCCTTTCATTTTTTTTTATGTTACTTCAACAACATTGGACAAATTGTATGTTAATTTGATAATCATTCAACACATGTTTATCCAAGTACAATCGATACACGAATTACATGGAAATCCACCCTGATGTCTTTCTCGTCTATTGATTTTCATGTCAATGGAGTCAATTCGCCTCAACAGGAAGACCCAAATCATGGCCATATATGGGCGGCAACCACTGGGTAAGCGAAAGATAGACCCTCGGTCGTCAATTTCAGATCAATATGCGTGTGAATAAAGCACAGTTAAGTACTGTGAGGGACAAATCCATCTTGGCAGCAGGCCCTTTACCTGCCCTACTGCTCTGTAAAGCGGCCACACCAATAGTGCCAGATGACTGTGTGTGTGCGTGTTGGTGCGTGTGACCATGGCATGTGTGAAAGTGACACGCTTGTGTCACACAGAAGGTGTTTCTATGATGCTTGCAGCTTGTAATGTGTGATAAAATACCCTACTAGGGTCGGTGCGACCCTCAATTATAGTCATACACTTAACACTTGTCTTGTGTCAAGTTAATGCAGACATGGGGAATGCAGCAATAACGAAAAGACAAAGTTAAACAAATGTTTGTTGAGGACAATGTCAAATTAAATGACATCAAATAAGAGCGATACAAATAAATTTAAAAAAAGATTAATTTCAAAGTACGCATTCAGCTCCACAGGAATTAATTTATATTATGCTTTGTAAAATAGTAATCAATAAATAATATTTTTAGAAAGTAATTATCTTTCATCATAAAAAGTGTGACTTACGTTAAAAGTCAGCCTAAAAATTATCCGACAGTTATGCATTTCTTAAGTTGATTTCTTAGCTCACAACTTAATAGTGAAAAAAAACTAAAACAATATAGAATACTTCTCCTGATCAAATAAATTAATATAAAATGATTTGCTGCATTCATAAGGTCTGCATTACTCATATCCAGATGAATACCCAAATACAGCATACATCCCTATGATGCTTAAACATTGAACAGGATCCAATCGGGCCATGTATGATTGAAATGCGAAATCAAATATCCCTCAAATTTGGATGATTGAAAAAAAACATATTTTTCAAAAATGAACTAAATGATGAACATTGGGAGAAGAAGGTCAACATAGAGACACGCACATGCATCTTTGTGTTGCTGCTACCCCTCGCCTCATGTCTGTGCCCCCCTGCGAGAGCGACACGTGCCTGCCTAAACAGGGGCATTTAATTCATTACATCATTATGTCATCTCATACTAATCTGCACAGTGGCCTCCGCTGCTTTGACATGCAAATGGATTAGAAAAACGTTTTGGGGCGGGGGAGGGAGGGGGGGGGGGGGGGGGGGCAAAACACCAATCATCACGTCTTCTCAATGGGGTGAAAATATGCCCCGAAGCTTCTCTACCATTTCGGCTTCCTGCTCTCTTTAAAACTGTATTTTTCTCTTTAACCGTCCCTATTACCCTCCTCTTTTCTTTTTTTTTTACAACCCCCCCCTCACACACACCCACCCCCACACACACACACTCAATTCCCTCCTATTTTTTCTCTTCTCAATCTTAGCCAGCGACAACCAAAACAAAGCGTCTGCGACATCACACCAAACACCGGCAGTCTGTTAAGGATCAGACTCCCTATAGGGGACATGTAAACAGAGGAGCGTGTGGCACGCTAGCAGACACCCCTACCCCCCTCCCCCCCCCCCCCCCGTTCCTCCCTTTACTCACGCTCCTGCACGCACACGCCCCTCATCTGCATATTCACAAAAAGGCCCTCTCCCTCGCTCTCCCTCTCTCTGTGTCTCTCTCTCGCTGCCGGCAGCTGGGCTCTCCCATATCAGATGCAGCCGCCCCGCGATGCCTAGCCGGCACGCGCCCCGCGCTAAGCCCACCAAAGCCCAGCGAGCCGGCGTGTGCCTGACCGCGCGACAACAACAACAACAACACAAACCACGGCGGTCCTACTCCGAACGACACGGCGGTCACCCTTCAACATGACCCACATGACACAAAAAAAAACACTCAATCCCTCATGTTGTATGCGTATAGCGCGCACACACGCCGCTGGAATAAACGCAAGGCAGCGACCAAAACACGAAGAGAGAGTTAGCGAGATGGGGTGATGCGAGCTCTCGTCCTGTGCTCATCTAATTTGCACCCTCCACCCCCCCCCCCCCCCCCCTCCCCCGCTCCCTCACTCTCTCCCTCCCCCCTCCTCCTCCTCCTCCTCTCTCTCGCCCCCTCATCATGAGGTAGCTGGTGGCGAGCGGCCCGTGATAATCCACAGCCTCCAACCAATCAATCAGCAGAATCACAATCAGCAGCTTAAAGAGAGGGAGAGACAGGGAGAGACCGAGAGACAGAGGGAGAGAGAGAGGGAGAGCGGCAAAAAGAAGCCCACAACTTACCCCTGTGTCTCCTCCAGTGTGCTCAGCACAAGAAAGAGCTCTGCCCAGGACCTGGGCTGGAGCACATTTGCACTTGTTCACCACCACCAACGTGAAACATGGTTTAGGTTCTGCTGCCAGCTTTCATGTTCACAAATCTAAATTTGGCTATTTTATTTTGTTTCTACTGAACATGTAACTAGCAAATGGAGCTCGCCCTGTTTCTTTGACTTTCTCTTTTCTTCTCCCTGGTCTCTCCCTCTTTCTCTTTTTCTCTCTCCCTCTCTCTCTCTCTCTCTCTCTCTCTCTCTCTTCCTCTCTACCTCCCACTCTGTCTCCCTTTATCACTCTCTTTATGTTCTTCTGCCCTCCCTCTGTGTGTGCCTGCTGTGACTATGAGAACATACACTATATAGACTCGTATGGATGTACATATCTTTATTTATATACCTATATCTTTTTTTCATGTGTAGAAGATATATTTAGAGACTGGCTAACATGATATCCTGTGTGTGTGTGTGTGTGTGTGTGTGTGTGTGTGTGTGTGTGTGTGTGTGTGTGTGTGTGTGTGTGTGTGTGTGTGTGTGTTTATGGGCGGAGGGAGAATAGGGAAGTCAAGGGAGGGTCAAAGCTAAATGTTCTACAAATATCGGGGGGGGGGGGGGGGGGGGGGGGGGGAGGAGACGTCTTTTTTTTCTGCTCTCTCTTTGAATCCAACACCCAAAGATTCCCCTCCCCTTCCCCTGCCTCCTTCCTCTCTATGCTACAACGCCCCCCCCCCCCCCCACTTATTTCAGCTCATAGGCATGCCTCTCTCCAGACTTCAGCATCCTTTGAGGGGGTTAGTAGTCTGTAGCAAGAGGAAGACGTAATGCCACTGAGCAGCCTTCTACATTTTTGCCTTGAGGGTGAGAGAGCGAAAAAAAAAAATACCATGTGCTATCATCATTTTTGTGATACACCCCCTACCCCCCCCCCCCCCCCCCTTAAAAAAGAAATAAAAAAAAGAGACATAAAGACAAGAAAAACATACTGGTTTTACACAGCCCCTTCAAAAGATCTGATGCTGAGTCTAGCACAGGATTACACACCAAAAACAAACTCTTCTGAACTGTGATACAGAACCGCCCCATTTCCAGAGCCTGGTTTCACCTCCTCCCCCCCACACACTATCCAATAAACAGAAGAAGAAAAGAGTACAAAAACACAGGGTGAAGAGTACTCATAGAGAACTGCTGAAAATGTTGACCCTTAAATAGAACAATACTAATATACAACGGTGTGTCTGTCCCTGAATAGAACAATACTAATATACATGTCTATAGAACAGTACTAATATACAGTGGTGTGTCTTTAGAACAGTACTAATATACAGTGGTGTGTCTTTAGATCTGCACTAATATACAGTGGTGTGTCTTTAGAACAGCACTAATATACAGTGGTGTGTCTTTAGAACAGCACTAATATAGAGTGGTGTGTCTGCCAGTGTATAGAACAGTACTAATATACAGTGGTGTGTCTGCCCCTTGTATAGAACAATACAAAGAGTCTTGCGGACAGAGAAAAGGGGCAATTGCGAGTCTGGGACTGTGCAGGGAGCATAATTAGGGGACCCAATCACTTGGGGAGACTCCCTTGGCCTGGTTAAAAAAATAAGTTTGGCACAAGAAGGGAAAACACAACCTGATTTTACAATCCCCCTACCAACACACACACACACACACACACACACACACACACACACACACACTCAGAAGAGTTGTGGGGATCCATCCCTGGCTGATCTTAGACCGTGGAGGGGTTCTGAGCGGGGGATGGATGGAGTGAGGGGGTGGGGGGGCCTTTGAGACCTATATCCTAGCCGTCTGTGTTGTTTTATTAATCTAGTTTATTTCTGATGCATTCTACTAGAGCCTCCCATTCCAGTGTGAGGTGCCCCTTGTCCAACCCCCCTCCAGTGGAAATAAGCACACAGACAGACAGACAGACAGACAGACAGACAGACAGACAGACAGACAGACAGACAGACAGACAGACAGACAGACAGACAGACAGACAGACAGACAGACAGACAGGTTGCTAGGGCTTTGACGATACCAGTACCAATAACAGTACCTTTAAATTGATACTATTTCCTTCTATACCTTTTTTTTTATTAATACAATAACTTTTTCTGTCATCTTGTCATATTCAATGCGTTTATCTTTAACTACACACCGCAGCCATACTTTAGAACATTGTCGCCTGCACCTCGTTCTCGGCACGCTGAACTGCCATCTCTGTCAAATACACCACGTTCGTCCTCGCCACAGACTGTAGGGGTTGTAGCTGTTGCGATAGCGGGCCAATCAGACGTCGCATTGAATCAAAGGATGCTCGCGATGATTGGCCGCGAGCAAAACCATACAAGTTGTCATTTCTTTCTAGATGTGGGCACAGAAGATGATAGAAAGAAGGTACTGTATATGTGACTGGAGAAGTTCAGATAATAATTGGTACTGGGTTATTTTCGGTCGATACCTTCAAGGTATGGAGTGCTGATAGCTGACCCTACAGGTTGCAGAGCATAGGTTCCACTCGGAGCAACTTTGCACAGGGAACATCAGTTACTGTTCCACCTGTTCATGTTGTAACTAGAACCATGGACTGCTGTAAAGTGTCACAGGGCATCAGGAGGAACTCCTTACAGTAGAACAGAAACCACGGCATCACACAGTGTGCAAGCAAGCCCACGGAGACGAAAGGAGTTGCTGTTGTGTTGCACACAAGATGCACCTTGCGTAAACACCAGCCATGCATCGTTGTGGTGGCAAAAGAAATGGCGTGGTGGTGTGTTTTTGTTTGTGCTAGTGTGAGGGTGCTGACATTTCAATGTCAGTAAGCCAAGCTGGAGCTTTTCATATATATATCTATGTATATATAGATATATATACATAGATATATGTATATATGGATTTAAAAAGTGTGTGTGCGTGTTTGCATGCTCACAATCAAGTGAGCATAAAAAACATGCCCCAGCATGTGCATGCATATGGGCATCCATATGTGTGCATCCATATGTGTGCATCGGCATGAGTGTGCGTGTGCGTGTGTGTGTGTGTGTGTGTTTTCCTCTACAGCGAGAGTATTAAATGGCTTTGGAGGTGACTGTGTGCTTCCCCGGGTATCACCAACATAAGAGAAAGGATCCATCTTCCCTGGAATACAATTTCACAGGTAGTGACAGTAAAACTGACTGCAGCCTCCATCTGCGGACGGGGAGAAAGAGCAGAGATGGAGAGAGGTGACTGTACAGATAGGAATGCTTGGACATAGATAGACGAGACTGCCAGCAATCTGCGGGGTTTCAGCACATTGCTCGAATTTCTGGTTGCATCCCATATCAAAGTTACGATTTTATAAATGGTTAAGTTCCACTGAAGGTTAACTGGACTGATTGCTCACATTTTATTCTGTCCATGGCATTATTCAAACTACAGATTGTACAGCGCCTACCCTCTCCCTCAGTCTGTGACATGCTTGATTACCAATTAGACTAAGAAAGTTCAATACACACTGGAACATTGGCATGCATTTTCATCAAAGAGAAAATAAGAAGGCTAAATCTTAAATTTTGAAAGAAGAAAACCGTGCCACTTTGAGCAAAACGTCCATACATGACTCTGTCATTACTATTGAGAGTAATAGACCACGCTGTGGTGGAGATGAAGCATATTATGTATGATGAGAGAAACAACTACAAAGATGTGACAAGAATCACATTTTACATCTAAACTGTGAGGTGTCTTAGCTAATTAATCATCTAATGAAGACGAAACACGTACGTCTTCATTAAAGATCATTTTCATTAGGGTGTGAGACATTAAATTACAGGTGGGAATAGTCACAATTATACCTGATGTATCAACGGGTGTAATTAATATCATTAACTAATCAAGGGGATTTCTTCCTGTCTGCCAGGAAAAGCTCTTTTTTATTTAACACAACCCTAATTGCCTTAATCACACACTTGATAAAGTGGTAATTAGGCCAATTAAACCACAATTAACACTGCATGAATAGGGTGATTACTTAATGCTCAGAAAGTGGGTTCAGAGAGATAAGGGGGCATTAAAGTTCATATGCAGGAGAAAGAAAACGAAAAATAAAAATAACAAATACAAAATCACGTGAGAGAAATAGGCCGCAGCTAATGCCAAATGGCAGCTGTCTGCCGGGCCATCACTCTCTCTGGGGGCGAGGTAATATCCTCTTTGTCCCCCACAGCATCGAACACAAGCACGGAACACAGCGGCAAGTTCAACGCAGAGGAACAAAGTAGCCCAGGAAGCAGGAAGAGATGGCAATGACCCCCCCGAAGTACATGGCGTGGCACACGTGTGAACAACAACAAACTGGAGCTCAGCTGACAGGGGGGCAGAGCAGTAGATTCACGCAGAGGCATAGTGTTGATATATAGTTACTGGCTCCTGCCATGTTACAATCTTAAAACACTGCAGTCCATACACAACTACAGCACCCTCCACCCCCCCTCAGCACTCCCGAGAAAACACTGATTTCCTCCTAGTGAATTATCGCATGTTTGACAAAGCACTTTGTTTGGGTGGGAAAAAATGCATCGTAACTGAAGTCCATTCGAAGACGTCTGGTGCACATATCGTTCCACTTTTTTTTTTAACCTTGAAAGAATAATTTTTAGGGAAAACATCTCTTATGAAGATAGAGGTTAAGCTACTATTGTGGCTGGACGAGTGGGTGTTGCCTGTGGGTTTGTGGTGTGTGTGTGTGTGTGTGTGTGTGTGTGTGTGTGTGTGTGTGTGTGTGTGTGTGTGTGTGTGTGTGTGTGTGTGTGCGTGCGTGCATGTGTGTGTGTCTATCGCATCCGCCTCAATGATTCTCTAGGTCGTACCACACGCTCCATGAGCATGAGTTGATGAAAAACCCGAGTGACAAGATTCACGGCTAGCAGGACAGTGGACGATCGTGGCAATGCGAGAAGAGGAAAGGAACACAAATTCACGTTGTTTCTATTTTTATTTCTAATCAAAGGGGAATTCTTGATTTTTCTTTATCCTCAATGTTTAAAGCACCCGGCTGCGTCGAAGAGCCAACAAATCAAAAACATTGCGTTTTTATCGCAGCCCCCATAACCTCTCAAACACAAATATATCATATAACCCTTTATTTGCAAAATAGACAAATATTGTTCCATAATATTTCTAATTTAATGCAATCAAATTAAATACAAATTGTATTTAATTGTTTGTTTGATTGATACATTTTGCAAAATATACATAATTTATTATGCCACATTTGGCATAAGAAAACATTTAAAGGACCCTAGATGATCACACTGAGCGGTCATCAATCTGTTTGGCACATCAAATAAAACATTGAACACACTAAAAATACTATTTTAGAAACAACAAAGCACATTCATCCCAAATTAAAAATATTTATGGGTGAGGACATGTTAATCTGTGATCAGTGCTACATTTGAAATGTTGTCTAGACAGTAGTTTATGCGGTTTGATGATTCACTTTACAAAATCAAAATACAAGAAAAATGCTCTGTTTTGCAGCACATCTTTATCTCTCTGTTATGGTAATAACTCAAACAAATCTAGTTATGAACATAAACATCAGCAAACGCATGCGTGTTGAAAACGTTGGGAACTATCTGTAAACATCTAATTTTTTTGGGGGGGGAGGGGGACAAAGGGCCCCTCAGAGCCTTTGATTGACTTGTTGTGAATCACACATTGTTTTACGGTAATGGGAAAAGGGATAGAAATGGCACGCGTCACATCACCTGTGCTGCAGCCGACCGAATTGGTGCTTCAGCAAAGGATGACGGGCACCAGGGAGAGAGGAGGAGGAAATGGCTGCTGTGGTTGTACGAGGGAAGGTTAGCAGTGGGGCAGCCTGGATTCTGATGGGTCCCAGATTTTCTCTATACCCTTTTGTCCCTTCATTCCACTTCGGAGGGGCTTTGGAGAGAGATTGCTTTTATTGTACTCACTTAGAAGAAGCAGAAGGCCTAATTAACTTTATCACGCTAGTATGAAAACAATGCTCACAAAAACACTGGATTTTTATTTATTTATTTACTTTAAAACATAAAATAACGTCAATCTCTGATGGCATTCTGAAACAGCATATTTAAAACATATCTGTTCAGCACATGTTTCCTTAAAAAGTAATGGTAAAAGTTGTATTTTTACTTGTCCAAGAATGTCCCATGGTGAGAATATCAGTACTTATCAGCAATACTATCCCATTAAAAGTGTGTATCCCTTGCAACCACACTACTACTACTACTACTACTATCACCAATAAGACTACTACTACTTACTACCACTACCACTTCTACTACTAATAAACAACATACACATTAATATCATATATGTAACACCTCCTTATTCTTGACAGGAAAAAGTGTTCATAGGAGGTTGAAATATGATGAACAAAAGGAGTCACTCAATTCGCACCACCTAATGCGACACTTGATAGCGGACAGACCTGCCACTACCTTCAGATGATATGCCGCGTGGTTGGACTTTCACTAAAAGAGGATGTCAGAGAACAAAAAAGCCCAACGGTCAGAGGTAACCTTTTGTTAGAGCGAGTGCAAACACAGAACAACATCAACAAAGGAACCACATATTTTCTAACGTTGCATCTATGCATTATATCCTCGGAAATGGTGTAATCATCATACTTTGAGGTTGCAGAGTGATGCAAGAGTACAGATAAGACAAAAATTGGGTGCATAAAACGGAGCTGTTAGTATTCATGTTATTATACACAATGTATCCTAGTGCTTTCTGCTCAATGAACAATTCCAGTGGCTGTCTTTATGCCAGGAGCGTGTGTGACTATAAATGATAACACAGCTCCTACTGTTTCCATGCTAGCCCTTGCCTCCAACATGAACAGAAGCACAAAGCAGAGCATCTCTGTGTGTTAAATGAAGTGTGCTGCAGCCCAATGTATGCAAGCACATACATGTGTTTGAGAGTGTGTGTGTGTGTGTGTGTGTGTGTGTGTGTGTGTGTGTGTGTGTGTGTGTGTGTGTGTGTGTGTGTGTGTGTGTGTGTGTGTGTGTGTGTGTGCGCTTGCGTGTGGTGTGTGTGTGCGCTTGCGCGTGAGCAGACGTGCGTGTGTGCGGGAGGTGACAGACTTAACACTGGATGCTGGGGTGGGGGACTCAATATGAGGTTTTTTTTTTTTTAGTTCCTGATTCTATTTTTTGATGCGTATGGGGTGACCTGACAGCGGCTCACCAGGGACCCCAAGGGGACAGACGGATGCCAGATGCAGAAGGATGGCGCGCCACACCAGCGACACTTGACGAGGAATCAGAGAAGAGAGAAGAGAGAGTTGGAGACAGTGAAGAGGGGAGGACTGGGAGCCTCACACAGCTCCTAGAAAAACAACGTCCTGATGTACGCCAAACCAGCAGTTGAATAAATTAAAAAAAATACATCTGCAGTGTGTGAATGTGTGTGTGAGTGATTGTGCCTGTGTGTGTATGTGTGGTGTCAACAGTCAGCTGGCTGTCCCTTTTCTAAGCATGTGATGTGAACAAAGAGAACTCCACATCTAGCTGAACTTTGTATGGTAAACAAACAAACACAAAAGGAAATTCACCTCCCAAAGAAAATAATCACGATTACTATTTTGTTTACGACTTCTTCTTTTCTATTTTGTGTTCTGATAATTTGTTTGGTTCTCCGTTGCCTATTCTATTTATTATTTTATTACCTGAAATGAACCATCTGAAGGTTGGCCGTGGTGTAGATGTGACGCCAAGTTGCGAGCTATCCTTGGGCTTATGGTGTCGGGGGCCAAAGCAATTCATTTCATATTCATCAGAATGGCTGTTCTCTGCGGGGGGCTCGGGGCGCTACCTATCCCACCGACGCTCCTCTCTTTGATTTGGCTCATTTGAGCGGCGCGGTCCCCGGCAGCTTGTTAGGGCTGCCACCGCCGTGACTCTGCCCCCTGGACGGAGGGGAGGGGGGTTGGGAGGGGGCGAGGGGGCTCAGAGGGGTGTCGAGGAGGGAGCGGGAGGGAGCGGGGTGGGGTGGGAGGCCGCTATCCCCAGAGCATTTTCACAGAAGTCACGGGTGAGCGAGCAAGGCTCAGTGCGCGGTGAGACACGGGAGAGAGAAACCTGAACGATGCTCACCATCTACTGGCCAGCCGGGGACACTGCCTTCTGCTGCAGCGGGAGACCAGTACTCTGCCTCCTGGCTCGCATGGACATGGCACGGGACCAGTTACAGAGAGAATCTATATATATATATGCGCATACATACATACACACATACATGTTTCTATATTCCCAATAATATTAAGAGAATGCATCAAATCCAAAAGATTTTCATCCATTTAATTATTTTGGACAAGGTGAAATGACCCCTAAAAGTGCCGACCGCCTAAATGATCCATAATGGCTGACACATGTCTGTCCCACTTTTACCTCAATCAGTCGTAAATGCTTGAATCCAGACTTTTTTCTGTGCATATCCAAACACATGAAAGAGTCTGTGATATGCACTACCTGCTGCTGCACAAAGAAAGCCAAGCAGAGAAATAACAAATTCATATGAAAATCATTGCCGTGCTGCTCAAGGTGACTGATCACTGCAGGGTGAGCATAAAGGGGACCTGGTCAAGGGCTGTGCCGTAGAACACCTGGTACTAGGATCAACCCAACATGTTGTGCAAATGAGGAGCAGCACAAAATTCAACATCAAGGCTTTGTCTGATTATTACATGTCCAGACGTAGAGTAACCTTGGGCTGTAGACGGGCTAGAAGGGGGGCTAGGGGAGAGTTGGGGGGGGGGGGGGGAGAAAGAGACAGGCAGGCAAGCGGAACGACAGACAAGCAGACAGAGAGGGTGCAGACACACACACACACACACACAGAACTGGAATGGTAGTATTCACAAGTCATTTTCATTTCCCTCCACTGTACAGTGAGGCGCCATTATGCCCCCCCCCCCCCCCCAAAGAAAAAAACCCTCGCCCCAACCACACACACACAAATCTAATTTTCCCATCCCTGCCGGTGCACAAGAAGCCCACCCCCCACCTTCCTCACTTACACACAAAGTGACTCCCCGTTCACCCCCCCCCCCCCCCCGTCCCACACTCAGGCTTCCCTAGCACCTACACACACACACACACACACACACACACACACACACACACACACCCCATTACACTGAGCACTTTTCTTTTTACTATTTTTTCAAGAAAGCCTCCATTTTGTAATACGTTCTGATCAGTCCTTCTACCAATTTACATTCAATCCCCAGCAAATGGTGGAGCAGACCGGATGGAAAGATCCAGGGGATAGTGGGCGAGAGGGGCGGGGGGGGGACCCAAGGCATTAGGATAGGCAAGGTTGATCATGAATCTCCAAAAGGCGACAACCCGTCTGAATGTATAATAGTTTGATGTCATGTTTGTTTACAGTCGCCGGTCTGTGTTTTTGTCGCTGTGGTAAAGATCAGTCTGCAGCACTAGTGAACAGCCGGGGCGGATGCTGGAGGACAAAGCACTACGGTTGTGTTTTGAAGGGGAGCCCTGACCTGCTCCTGAAGGAGGAGTAACATTGTAAGGGAACACCATCCGTTCAGACGCAAAACTCTTCACCTCTGGGCAGCGGTACAAACTGGAACAAGCGCAAAAATGGCACTAGAAAAGAGAGATGAAAAGGGACACCGACATAGCCAGGGAAAGAGGACGTAGCAGCATCATATTCAGCCAAACTAGAAACCGTTTTTAAGTGAGTGATTTGAAATCGGACACGGAAATAACAAGTCAAATGCGCACCTTTAATCAGAACAAAATATACAAAAGCGACACTCCTATCCAAGTAAATAGGGTTCATTTTGCACAGCTTTGGTACTTCCATTTATTCACGGTCAATATACAAGGAGATGTGAAATGTGATTCACATCTCACATTCACATTTTCCACAGTCAATTGACTCTTAGTGATAATGCATTATCTATTAGCTACTGTTACCCACTGTGCTAGATAATGAATCTGATCAGACATGCCTTGGCCATAATCAAGTGTGACGGCCAGGGCAAATAACCCGAAACTCTGGCAAAAATCCAACGATAAAACTACCCCCAAAGAAATTACCACTCGTAATTATTGCCATTAGCTGTATTATGATAAATATTGCCCCAGGGCTACATGCATCTTAAAATCAAGGTGAACGTTATGGATTATGGCTATGGAGCATTTCTTTTCGAGAGGGGGACGCGATGTGATCAATCCAGTGCATAAAACCAATCTGTCTGTGCTATCTCTGCAAATAATCTTGCATCGCACGCAGAGCCAGGGCTCCGGAGCAGGCAACAGGAAGCACAAAGGAGGGTGGCACTTCCTGAGGTCAGCAGCCCGGCCAGGCCTGGGGCGCTCCAGGCCAGCCCATGTAAATGGTTGCTTTAAACCACGTCAAGAAGCGAGGAGATAACCAAGGTAATTACAACATCGTGCCAAAGACAGTTTTCCCCCTTCCCGCTGTCTGAATACGTTTTTCATTAATGGTGTCGCAGAGATCAGCGGTTATCAGCGCCTTCGCAGATCGCGTACGTGTGTGTGTGTGTGTGGGGGGGGGGGGGGGTTAAATAAGAAAGAAAACAATCACAGATTCTTTCACACAATTTCGCCCATCTAATTTCCGTCCGCGCATTTTGGAACAAAAATTAATTTCCTCGGCTATCGAATAAATCAGAAACAAGCGATTGCTGTTGCTGCCAATCCACACGGACACAATGAGATCTCTGTGCTGTGTTCATGCAGGCAGGATGAGCTGGAACACATCAGGCGATACAGGCTGCAAGCCTGCCTTGGGATCCCCTCTGCTCCGACTGTCCGTCCGACCCTCACTCAAACAGAAGGCTTTATTCATCCACAATTACAGTAGGCGGATAATTGCTCAATTCTAATTAATAACATAAGCTACCCCTTTTGCCCTCATTTCATTATTTGTTACTAGAACCAGGTTATTTGAAATCAATGGCTTATGTAGGAATTAACCGAGCGGTTCCCCTTAAGCATACCATTGGCATGCTTAAACGCGCCCCGTCTTTGGCATCAATATTCGCGGGGCCTATATGATGTGCTCGGCGCTACATTATACATGCGGTATCTTGTACGATTCAATGCATGTTTTCCACATGGCTTCCCTTTTAAACAACCAGGGGGTTCTGAACATCAGCAGTACGCCAGGACGCCCCAGGCTATCTCTGCAAGGTTATAGAGCATTAGGAGCCTGAATGCACTCCCAGGGAGGTGGGGGGGAGGGGGGGGGGGGGTCCTGGATGGGTGAGGAACCCCTCGACCCCCATCCCCTTACTTAAACACACACACACACACACATATGCACATACATACATATACATAAATACGTGCGTGTGTGTGTGTGTGTGAGTATGTGTGTGAGTATATTTGTGTGTATGAGTGTTTTTGTGTGAGTATGTGTGTGCGAGAGCGTCCGTGTGTGTGTGTGTGTGCGTGAGCGTCCGTGTGTGTGTGTGTGTGCGTGAGCGTCCGTGTGTGTGTGTGTGTGTGTGTGTGTGTGTGTGTGTGTGTGTGTGTGTTTCTGCTAGACTGTGTGTGCCGGTGGTCCCTTGACGGAGGCTGTAGCGGAGGAGGGGCCGGGAAGCTGGAATGGGTAGGAAGGGTTAAATGATGGCATTGTAAAACATTTACCCGACTGAGATGGAGCGTTAGATATCGTGAAAACTCATCCCATGCCATTACAGAATTACCCTAACCGCCCGCCTCAGTAGGACCGGGCACTGAGTCCACATCCAATCCCTTCTCCGCTACCCTATTGATTTTCACACCCCGAGACGCCGCGCTCCCAAAGGGCGCTGAATGATAGGACGTTTTACAGGGAATTACACCTGCACTGGAAACTTTACAGGGACACGGGTGTCACGGACCGCTCCCGCTCTGTGTTTCACACACTTTAAGACACTGAGGCTAGGCGAAGCCAACCAGACCCCACCGTCACACACACAATGCGACGCGAGGCAGGTTCAAGTGAAATATTAGGGATTCAATGGATTACTGTACTCTGGTGCCGTAATCTGGTGCATAGTTAGTGTTTAGAATTGAATAGCATTAATCAATTAATTTGGAAATGATGCAATGCAACAGATTATAGGCCTACATCCTGAGAATACATGAAAGTAATGCATGCTGTAAACCAGCAAAATTACCTGTGAAATAATCGGTGTGTGCGTTTGTATGTGACAAGGGAAGAGAGTGAGTTCTCGAAGACATTTCCACAAGCTTGTATCACATCAAAGTGAGTGGAAGAGAGAAGCCCTCAGGATGCGGGTTAATATGGGGAATGTTAACTGTGGCACAGAATTCCACAAAAGCAGCTTTCCAGTCACAGACATATGAAACAACTAAAATAAAAAAAAATACAAACCTGGCAAACAACACTTTTATTCACCTGCTGCAATGTTGATCATTTAAATGTCACAAGGCAGTGTGTCATTGTGTCTCTGGCGTTCAGGGACACAGGTAGTATGAGATGTGGGACGGCTAGGATGCCATGTTGTGAGGGGGGGAGGAGGGCGGGAAATAAACCGTCCTCTACTCTGCAACACCTGGATGCATACAGTTCCATTTCGTTCCTCCTGCAGTTCTGCGTTCTCCTTGTTGAAGTGGCTCTCAACACCAGCGCTGGCTGACCTCAGGATAGCCTCGCAAAAACATGAAAGAACCTTTATCTGTTCCAGGTGTGGCCAGAGTGTGTGTGTGTGTGCGTGTGCGTGTGTGTGGGTGTGTGTACTGAAGCATTTTGTGTGTGCGTGTGAATGTGTGTTTTTTGCGCATTCCGGATATTATCGTGAGAAGAGAAGAGAGACTGAATGAGTTGGTGAGGAGAATCATATATAGATAAGGATCCAAGTTAAAGTATATTGTCTATTGACAAAAGATGAACAAGCCGGACCACTTCTGTCAAAGATTTCTTGAATATGTGCGTTATAAACATTCACACCCATAATTGTCTATCCTATAGTTCACCTTCCAGCAGCTCACCTACAGGGCTAGGCGTTGCCAGGATCAGGAGGGGGCGTCTCACACTGCCCACACCTGTCAATTTTTCCCTTCCTCAAGATACATATTGCCGCGGTCATTATTTTCAATGTTGCCGTCCTACGCTGTCAAACGGCCCGCGGGTTTGATGTACGAGCGTTCCATCACATATATTGTTCCCCAGGACAAGCAATGAGCGTGGGGTTCCCCACAGCGGCCCCGGACAGAGACAGATAGCCCGGCCCCTGCTCTGGCCACGGCCGTACCGGGGGGAGAGCTCTCACGACATCTTACAAATAGGACTGAGTGAGAAGGGATGACTCCGGGTGGAGGCTCATACTCTGCAGGAGTGCTGCAGATCCCCACGACTGTTAACGCCGCAGATTGGACAGCGGCGGTTTAATGAAGATGAATCCTGGTTTTACGCCGGTACATTTGTGTGCGTTTTGTCTACGAAAAGAGGTCAACGCGGAAGCGGTCTTCAACCATTTGAATATTGATCCGTCCGGCGTAGTGTGCGTACGGTCCGCGGGGCCCGCGGTACGGGACAACAACACCGACCACGCCGCTGAACAGCTGGATCAAAGTCGGTCCGGTTTATAGCAAATTAAAAACAGGGGGGGGAAATCATGCTGAAATTGGGGCCCCATCACACGGCAACAACCCCCCTCCACTCCCGCCATCCCCAATGTCTCTTTTCTCCACAATCAGTGTCTGAAGAAGCGGCGAGGTGCGGTTTGTGAGAAACACTTATCTGGCACAGCGGCGGAGCCCTGTTCCTACACCCTTTATCTCACCGGGAGATGGAATTCAATATACAAAACCCCCATCATGCAGCTGCATCACGCCTGCGCTGGGGATAAGGCCAGGGCTGCCAGGTAATTGGTTGGCGGTGGACGAACACAAGGTTTGAGACTACCCGTGGAGGAGTGGAGATTACAGGAAGGGGGGGGTGGGGAGTGGAAGGAGCTAGGAATAGGGAGGGCAGAGGGGAGGGTAGGGAGGGGTTTCTTGACAATCTCCCCACACATAGCCCCCCGCCCGCCCCCCCCCCCCCGACACACACACACACACACATCCTCTGCCTACATCCACCCATCCCTACCTCGCCTGCTCGTGAAATCTACAGCCCCACAAGGTGTAGAGGTGGGTGTGTGTGTGTGTGTGTGTGTGTGTGTGTGTGTGTGTGTGTGTGTGTGTGTGTGTGTGTGTGTGTGTGTGTGTGTGTGTGTGTGTGTGCTTTAAGTTCAAATAACAATCTATGACACTTTGCAGCCACAAAACCAAAAAGGAAGAAAAACCGCCAGCCACTTTGTTTTCTTTCTCCCTGTTTCAATTTTTTTTTTTATCCTGTTAATTAGGAAAATCCATCACATCCCTGACATTTAAATTAAAATTACACCAGATAATGTCATAACAAGAAACTGCATATCATTATGGAGCAAAAAGAATGTATTTATTTTGTAGATAATGTAAAGGGAGGCTGGTGGATGGAAGAGGGATTCCGGCACTGGGAAGAGAAGAAAGGAGAAAGAGGGGAGAGGAAAACAGAAAACCTAATATTTTCCTCTTTCCTAGCCTAGCTGTCTCTCTCCCTCTCAGACAACAGGGGCAGCAGAAAGGGGGAGAGATATAAAGAACAGGGGACTGTGCAAGGGGGAAAAAGCGAGAGAGGGAAAAAAAAAAAGTAATTTCTCTGATTTATTTATGATGCAATGAAGGTATGCTGAACGCATCAGAACATGCAGCAGTGGTCATACTGTCACCGGAGATGTAGTGTCTACATAGTCGAGTGAGCTCGCCAAGAGGGGGAAGAGAGAGAAAAGAGAGACAGAGAATAAGAGGTTGGGGGGGGGGATAGAGAAAGAGAGAGAATAAGAGTGGGTGGGGGGGTGGGAGAGAGGCGGAAGGGTGTTAACCATCTCATCTCTACCGCACCACCGCACTCGCCACAAAATGGCCACGGTGTTTCTTGTGAGGGCTGGAGCCATCTTCAGCAGCACCCGCTCTCACCCCTGCAGCGCAAGTCCAGTCTGAGTTACGCAAATGTCCTTTATGAACAATTTTGGTTTACAGCCATTACACCTTGAGCGTTGATCATAACCCTCATTATCTTTTACTGGAGACTTGGAGTAAAAATATGGATATGTTTTTAATTACAATTCATAAGTATGTTCTTGTCGTCAGAAAATACATCTCAAGAGAATTGAAAACGACAACAAAAGAATAATCTGGTTGTTTTTTGGTCAAAACATCTGAAGACAATTGTTATGTATGTCATTTTATAGCTGCAGACAATAATATAATGAATAACTTGTAATAAAGGAAGCTGAAATACGAATTACAGAGTAAAGAGTGGTGGTAATAATTGTGATTGCTATGAAACAGGCTGGAGATGAGCTCATGTCCAGGGCAACATCACCCTCTACAGGCAAACAAAAGACAATCTTAGAATATTTTTTCCAAAACATTGTTTCTTAAACTAAGATGGAGACTTGGAGGCCATTTCCTTCTTTACATCAGTGTATTATTATTTGCCTTCAGAAAATCCCCCTGTGACACAAAGTACAATTATTGTAGAAATCTTGTTTTGTTTTTTATAGTTCAATCTTCAGCCACAAAAAGGGTAGCCATGCAGCAAGTTAGTAATTAAGTTAGACAAAGGCCAAATGAAATAAAGAAAAAAAACTACAGCAAGGTGAATGCATACCATCAAATACTCCCTTCCATCGGCATACATCACACGTATCCTTATAGAAATTCTTTATACTTATGTTACCAGAGTAATTTCAACAGACAAGCTGAAATGACTTCGAAAAAATATGCCTATATCCTTGTGCTCTATTATTTGTATTGCCCCAGTAAAGATTTATTAACAATTTTCAAAACCCAGCATGCATCTTAAAAATACCAGGGATTTCTTATGATTTAATGGGTCACAGATGGTCCAAATTCAACAGCTCAGTCAAAAATGACCTAAATCATCTGTGCTTTCTAATATTGCCACTACTCCGAATTCAACATGTAAATGTAGTATCTTCAGAGACCCTCACAGAATCCTCACTCTGTAGATGATAAAAATTGGCTGACTGCAGGTTTGATTCAAATAAGGTGAAGAAATGCACAACGCATCAACCCTACAAAAAAAGTCACGATATATAGAGAGAGGCTGAGTGAGTCTGAAAGCCTAACTTCCTGCCAGTTTTAGGTTTCTCAAATGGCGTAAATGTTAAAAGATATCACCCACAACGGACTTGACCTCAGCACTGCACACCTGTTGACCAGTTTATTTTATTCTTCAAGGGCGAAATCTGGTCCAAGGCCCAAATATTGAAGAAAGTGATTGTTACGCTTATTTGAAAAACAATCCTTTAAATAATTATCTGCAATTTATTAATTCAGTGATTTGCTCGATGCCCTTTAGGCAGGATAGCTGGTCCATAAAAGAAGGCTGTAATTTTTTCAATAATAAGTTCAGAGAAGTGCTGCTCATGTTCAAGATGTTTGTAAAACATGGAGGTAAAAAATAAGTTTTTGTCTTCGGACTCACTTGGCAATAAAAACAGCTTCACAAGCAACCTTTAAGAACATCCATCAATATACCAACTCTGGTAAAAAAAAACTGGATGGATCGACCCCTCATCATAAACGCAAAAGTCCATGGAAACTTCTTCACGATTCCTTTTAAAGAAAGACTATCATTTGGAATACATATAAAAAAGACAGACTAATAAACTAACAAAAGTTATGGAATGGGTAGCATCAAAGTACTGTTGAGCCGGCTGAAACCACATTGTGAGCTTCCTTTGTCTTGGGTGAGAAGAAGCAGTGAGATGTTCAGTACATTTCAGAGCTGGGCTTTAGATTTCTTTTAGTGGCTTATCCATAGGTCTTTGAAGCCAAGAACCCACCTGCTCCAATATCCAGCAGTGCTTCTACTTAAGGTTTTTGAAGCTGTAGTCCCATTGGTCAACACAAACAAAACCTATGAGCTCTTTGCCCGAGGGAATTTATATTTATTACTGTCCAGATTCATAGCAGAGGCTCTGCACAACCCTCTAATATGCCCCAATGAAATATGAATTTCCTGGGAGAGTTGCTATGAATCTTGAATAGCTCAGGGCTCTTTGGTCTGAAAATGTCCTACTTCAAAATGATGCAATCAACTCAAAATATAGCTTTGTTAACTATTCAGTATTATTATTAGAGGTTAGAGTACCTCATTATCAAAATGTTCAAATCCCAGATATCACTGGGATACCATTGCTGGAAAACATTTCCACCATGTACTACAATAATGAACAAAGAGTAAAGTTTTTGAGATCGCGTCACCCACTCTGAATTAAAATGGTATCCCTTCTCATGTTTTGTCCCAACCTCATATCGGGTGAGAAGCTACATTAACTCTGAATGTTGCTTTACATTGTCTTGCAAAACAGAATCCAGAGAGAATGGACACATTCAAAGCAGTGACACTTTGAGGCAACACTCGCTACAGCAAAGTCAAAACTGCAATACAATGGCCTGTCACTATCGGAGTCGTCGCTGCATGCAAATGAATACATGCAATTAGACTAAATTGGACACACTCAAACTGAACTCCCTTTCGCCTCTTGTTGTGCATTTAGGCTTTGAGTCTGGAGGCAAACGAGAAGGGTTCGTGTGTCAGGCTTTGTAGTGTAAATCCCTTTGTCTCATAAAGAGCCACTGTCCTGATTACCCTGCAGTGCGGCAGAAAAAGTAAATGGCTGTGTGTGTGTGTGTGTGTGTGTGTGTGTGTGTATGCGTGTGTGTGGGACGGGTGGTTATGTGATAGAGATGCTCACTGACCCTGCCACCATTACAAGCAAGGAGTCTGATCTAATATCCTGGCAGGATGAATGAGTGGATGGAGTAGAGGTGGAGGGTGCGGGGGATTTTGCTTTGTACACTAGAACCCAGCTATGTTTAACCCCAACCGCTTAGCCATACAATGATAAGCGCAGCCGAAATCAGTATTTAGAAGCCTTCCTGGTCTTAGGAAAACTTTTCAAGTTGATTTTATTGACATGCATCTGAAAATCCAACACACACACAAACACAAATACACACACACACACACACAGAAACACACACGTACACAAAGACACAGAAACACACACCTACCCACTCCCACACACACACAAAGACCCACAAACAGACACACACACTGCAGCGCTGCCCACTTTTGATAGCGGCCGATAATTCTGCAGTCTCTATTGTATGGCACCAGTTTGAAGGTTAACCAATCGATATTCCACAGGCTTGTCATTTATTAACAATAGGCTCGCTTGGTTAATGACAAGTGTGCAAGAATCCAGAGGCAGTTTCCTTTTAGAATAGCCCATTAAGCCACTGTGCAGTCACGGATAAGGGAGAGGAAGGGAATCAAATTGAGGGTATGATTGTTTGTCTGTGGAGCGGTCAATTCAAATATCACAGAGCTCATCTCCAGACGCAGGCCTGTCGGCCACCATCGCCTGCATCGCTGCCCACGCTAGACGGTTCAGGTTCATCCATCAGACCCAGCTTGGATGAACTTGATTTTTTAATTTTGCACATGATCGGGGAAGTTACTTGTATCCGTTTCCTCCTTCCCCGCCACTCAAGTCGCGGCACGGCTCGAAGCGAGTGAGGGGTGGCTTCATTCATCCAGTGAGGCGTGGCGTCACGACGACAACAAGGGCCACCGACCGCCGGCTACGCCAGCGCCGCTCACTAGCTATTGCAATCGACAGAAGCGCCCGGGAAACAGGGGGGAAGCTCTTGTGTCCGTTCGGATTAAACGAGCAACTGACATTGTTAATTAGGCGTAGGAGTAAATTTACATTGGCAAATGATGTAAGCAGCGAGAGGGAGGGAGGGCCTGAGCAATAAAGCGTGATACCAGCTAAGTCACAGCTTGGCGGGCGCCGCTGCCCTGCCACTTCATGCTGATGAGGCCATGGTCCATCAAGCAGGGAAGCCTCAGATGCCAATTAGACATGAGCGGGTAATTGTGTCAAAGGGGGAGGGGCTGGCTGGTGGCACGAGGGACTCTGTTACAATGTCCTAAGGCAGTCCGTGTTCCTGCTCTTCTCAGACATTGCAAGTGACACTTGTGAGTTCACTGATACTAGCCAAGGCGAGTACGCACACACACACACACACACAACCACAAACACACTTTATTTATTCCCTTTAAAGAGAGGCACATGCTCCCCAAAAATTAAATTGCCCACCCCGAGTGCACCCCCAAATAAATCTGGCAGTTGATTGTTTATTTTCCTAGTTTGTGGACCGATTATAATACAATATTTGACATTAGCTAATTTAATGTTGTATTAAGAGAAAGTAGAAGTATAACATCACCTCAGGGTTCTAAGGTGTTAGTGTTGTCGTTCTCACACCCTTGAAACAGCCAACTCCATCTGAGAGATTAGAATGTTGTTAATGTCGTTAACTACTAATTATTACTACATAAATCGCCACTACTCTTTATCCTACAAACCAACTCCCACCCTATTCCATCCTATGCTGAGCGTGTACCCTCACCTCCTTTCTTTTTCTCGGCCTCTTTCATATGTTCCCTAAACTAGTTCTGCCCCCCCCCCCCCCCCACCCCACCCCAACCCCCACTGCTCGGGTCGGGGGGGGCAATCGCAGCTCATCTTCAGCCTGGAGAGGTCCAGGCCAGCCAGGCTTCACCTGTGATCTCCACCGCAGACCGCTGGCCAAGAGACCGCCCACCCACATCTCCTCCTCACTTTAAAACTCACTGCTGATTGGCTCAGGCTCTAATTCACTGCATGCTAATACAAAGCAACACTCTCTGGTCTAATGGTCACACAGCGTGGGCCGATCTCTACCACATTACCTCTTATTGAGTTACGGAGCCCCACCGTTCCAAATAAAACAAATTTAATTGATCCAGTCTATAAACATCTCTGTGCCGCTGTGAGAGGCCCCCCGTTTCTTCGCTTACTTTATTTATTTATTCACCCGGTTCTCTCCACCTGGGTGATCGAGGGCTCTGCGTGAGGCGAAGGGAAATTAAGTTCCTTCGACGCCATGCGAGTAGAGGCGGTGTGCGGTGGGGGGAAAATTCAAAAGGTTTCAAAATTAGATCAATGGTCTCAACAATCAATCAAAGGCGGGGTGCCTTTGGTGTCAGCCTCTGATGTTAGATGTTAGTTTGAAATGAACCTTTAAAACAGCAGGTATGCAGTCCCTGAACTACGCTGGATGCTTGGGAGTGGAAGTACGGTGGGAGTGGGGGAGCGGGAAAAAAAAGAAGAAAAACAGCGGTAGATCAAAATATATAAAACTACAGTAAATCCAATAAGCAAAAACAACCCTCTTGTTTATTGACACCACAGATCTGCACAGCCTGATGGAATCAAACTCATATGCACTGATTTTGCATTAGTAAATACAGATACACACAAGTATAGTAAAATAAACAAAAACACTGCTGTCATGCACAGTTGATGTCTGACACCAATATGAGCATTTCCTGACGTGTGTTCATTATCTATACAATATTTAAGACGGCATATTCAGAGAAACAAAGTTACAGTATAAGTAAGCAAACCAATCTGTTTTATTCATAGGGCCTTAAACTTGCTGAGAAAAAAAACAGCTTACAATTTGTGCCTCTAAGGATCATGAAACCATAAAATATTGGGCAACGTAAAACTTTGGACCCCTTCTTCTAAACCAAGCATAGAAAGTAGGTTTCCACCCTTGATTTCACCCACCATGCGCATGATCCTGTTTCCACCATTGAAGACATTGAGCTTATGTGTGATACTTTATGATTAACCATAATAAAATACTTGATCCCGTGGAAAAGCCCGGGATGAACTAGAGTTTAGCATTAAAACGCTGGGCTGCAACTCAACAGTGGAGAGAAAGAAGTGATAATAAGGTGAGGAATGGTGGGCAAATGCTGAAGTAATCTTACCAACAAAGTGCTTCCCATGTGAAGGACTTATCTAGTTTATCTAGTTGCTGGGAATACTTATTACACAGTGTGTGTGTGTGTGTGTGTGTGTGTGTGTGTGTGTGTGTGTGTGTGTGTGTGTGTGTGTGTGTGTGTGTGTGTGTGTGTGTGTGTGTGTGTGTGTGTGTGCGTGTGCGTGTGCGTCTGTGCCTGAATGTGAGAGATTATGTGGAATTTAGAAATACCCTTACACCTTGGGAATACCCTTTGGCCTTGAATAGGTCAGTAAAACATTGGGAATTGGCAATAGATATTTTTTCAGTCAACGTCATCATTACGTCCACAGCGTGAGCTGGAGGCAAAACAAGGCAGCAACTGCCAACAAATACGAATAATAGGCTACAACAACTATCCAAACTGATCTATTCTTGCTTTGTTTTCAAGTGCCAGAAATACCAGTTGCCTGATTTAGGTCTGTATATTGGATAGGTGGTTGTCATGTTCACCTCATCAGCAGGAACTGGTGATTGATCCTGTTAAGATATACTAATAAAGTAATATTTTAAATTTGATCAAATTAACGTGGCTGTGTTGAGGCTAAACCAACGTCCTCACCTCTAGGATTGAAGACCATCTAAGGAAAACCAAAATGCTTCCAAATTCAAGTTTCATAGCTGGACCTACTCAGATAACTTTATCAAATTGTTAATCATTACAAATGATCATTAAATTAACAATTTAAGTTTGAGTTTTTCTGAACAGGCAACTTCACACTCAGAATGAGCATATATTTTATAACTGTTCCCTAGTCTGCCACTTTCTGCATGACCTACAAGGTACCTTGAACTTATCTGTGTTTATTTTTATTAAAAGCATGTAGTGGCAACAGTAGGTAACGGGCTAATTGTACATCCTAACTTGTACGTCCTTGCATACTTTGTTACTTTTGATGGAGGTGTTTGTTTAAAAGCAACCACTTTTTATATACATGTCATCTTATGCACTAAATATCAAAACCAATTTTAATATATAGCATTTTTAAAGACTTCTATTTAAAATATGCTACAAATCTGGCTAATGGTATTCAAAGAGGCACAGAAAAGCTGGGGTAAGGCTTGGCTCTTAGCTAATGAGATTTAATGGAGTACAGTAACGCAAAATGTATTGACATCCCTCGGCTCAACATTCTAACAACCTTTCAAAATTAATTCTAATGAACTTAACAGAGAGGGGCAGCTATTAGATTGAGAGAATTGGGCAATTAAAGAATGCCTGCAGCAACTTAGTGGAGGACAAAAGCATCTTGTCTTTCTAATTAAATTCCGTGGCAGATTCCTGGTCTTTCACCTCCTTCTCTATTCCACGCAATCCCATGTGGCAATCAGAGAGAAGCGTTTGAGCAGCTACTTACTCCTATTCTACAGTGAGTGCTGCTGGAAAAGCCTGTGTTACTCATGGACAAACACTCCCCACAGATCTAATCAGTGGTGGATTGCTGGGGTCATGGGTGAAATGGATATCAGAGCCAGCCATTTGCCACACACACTTACCCATACACACACACACACCACGTTATCAGAGAATTGACATTTACTTCACTGGAAAAGCCATGCTACAAGAGACCTCCAAAAACATATGTATAATGAGAAAGCTAATCTAAACATGTAACTTTTTCTCCTCCTTCCACTTATAGGTTACAAGCGAGTGTCTCCTTTATGTCAGACCTGGGATCTGCTGGGACTAAAGCGTAAGCATTAAGATGTTAAATTGGTGTAAAAGCCGTGGTGTCCTTGGCAAAGACACCACAGAGACCTAGAGAAGGTTACTCACATCAGGGTGAGTGGAAGCTGGCCCTGAGGCGTGGGGCTGGAGAAGGGGTGCAGACACAGCGGCAGAGCGTCGAGCAATTAAACGGAAGACAGTGGCGAGAATAAGCAAGGCTTCCAGAGCTCCGTCCCCACAGGAATCCCTTGGAAGTGGGAGACAGTCAGAGAGGGAGAGCGATCGACAAAGAAAAAGGAAAGGGAAAAGTAAGGTGGAAATGGTACGGGTAGTTAATAAAAAATGAATTCATGTAATGGAAATTGGCCTTTAACCACTGGCCAAGTTGCTCCTGAGATAGAGAGTGCTAGGGCTAATGAACCCTGACAAGCCATTCCACACGTACAAGTGTGTCCACCTCCAACTCTGTCTTCCCCTCGACGGCAGCCCAGGCAGAGGAAGGTAAAGGAGAGTCACACAGATTAACTGCTCCTCATTTTTGCTTACTTAACACCCAATCAAACCTTAACGTTGGCAATGGCCCCCTCTAATTTGAAAAGCATGTACATATCTGGCCATGAGCACATCAGAAGGTGCAGAAAATAAGGTTCTCCTATGCTTAAGTTGCATTGTTATTATGTCTTAACAAAAGCACAGAAAACTGTATACATAGGATAGAGTATACTGCGGGGCTCAACACAACAGTGGTATTTTTTATGTTGTGATCAATCAGCCTCTTTATGCATAGTGTATGGAATTGTTCTGATTTCTAATACATTTTAAAATATGGACGGTGTAATGCACCGCACATGTGTGGTAGGGAGATGAGCAAGAGGGAGCAAGTTAAACAAACACAGGCTTTAATATGACCCTGCTGGCTAATATTGACCAGCTGCTCCTCAAGGCATTACCTTCTCACTATCCCTCGCAAGTCGTCTGCCTCATAACGGTCCAAGGCGACCTGGAACTAATGTGTTGTTTATGTCCATCCTGAAGCTTGAACACAGGTGGAGATAGAAAGGGACAAACCAGTTGAGGTAGAGATTATTGACAGTATATGCAACATTATGGAAACAATGCATTATTAACCATTCTTACATAAGGGACACAAGTGTCCAAATTACTCTATATCCAATGTACCATATTTCAGGTTTTATATATGCATGTATATTTTTCTATTGTGATGAAAAAATAACTTCAATGTATCTAAGAAATTCTCAGTACTAATTAACAAAGGGCCATCTTGGTTTTGAATTTATCCATACCGTGTCCTGTTAAGCAGACCAGTTGTTGCGGGTGTTGCATGGACGGATGGAAGAAGGCGCTGAAAAGGTTTTTTTGAAACTGTCCGAGTCAGATGCACAGAGCACAAGCAGCTAACCCTTTCAAAGGATGTAATGCATGCTCTTTCAAGGTTTTTACTGGCAACGGAACATCCTCTCAGATTGTACACCGTGATAAAGGTCCGATGGAATAGCCCCGCATGGAACCGCTGAGCGAATCGTTTGAAGTGGGGACACAGGGGACCAGCAGCGGTCCCCTGTTATTGCCGGCATCAGAGAAACAAAGAAATCTAGTCTAGTCCCGACGTTCCTCAACATTTATAAATAAAATATCAAGGAAGTGAGATGCTAATGCAATCCACACACACACACACACACACACACACACACACACACACACACACACACACACACACACACACACACACACACACACACACACACACACACACACACACACACACACACACACACACACACACACGATATTCCACAGTGGCCGAAGCAGGCAGGGATGGTCAGGAAAAGGGCAAACGGGGAAGGTGGAAACCCACCTGGTGTTGTGATTCTTAATGAACTGGACACGGAAGTCTGTTCCTTTTAATCTGGTCTTGTGCCCCAGGTTGAAAAATGTCAGACAAGAGCAGAAAATAGAGTCCAGAGACGACGGTGCTTCGAACTAATCTGCCCTAATTTTATGCCTTTTTAACCATGACCAATGTATTTAAATGGCTGTTCCTTTGACAGATGCTCAGCTCAAATTATTCCTAACTGGAAATGTTCAGGAGCGATATCAAATATCCTTGGGGCGGGCCAAGATGCGTAAAGAGAGCATGGGTACATCAAAAGGCAAAAGCACTTCAAAAACTCAAACTAATGATTCACGCTCACCTTCAGGAGGGTGCATACTTTGTCCAACATCTTCCTGGCCAGATGATACATCAATCCTTTATAAAGGAGATGCCACCATGCAACTCAACTATTCAGCTCGAGTGTTATAATCTCCACCTGTCGTGTAATCCTCACCCGTAGAGTTGAACCTGACATATCAAATTGCATCTGCATATATACATACAGAACCAATGACCAGTAACGTGATAACAAATATCAGTTTAACGGGTATTTAAAGCATGCAGACCACATGCATAGGCCAAGTAGTTTGTTCCTGATAAACTTTATCCCACTAAAGTCCTCCTGACAGAGCCAAGCTGTTTTACAAACATCATATAAACAAAAAATGTATTGATCGTGTGCATTATTGTAAGACTTGCTTCTGGATGAGAGTCAGAGAGCCAGAGTCAGAGAGCGAGAGAGCGAGAGAGAGCGCGCTTTAGGAGCAGCTGGCAACATTCACCTGAGGCTCTAATGGGACATCTGCAGCCATGAGCTCATAGTAGCACTCATCCATCAGCCTTGCGTGGGGCAACTGCGTAGCAGGCCTGGAATAGGGCTGAAATCAGGACATGATATCTGGGAGAAATCGGGACTGACTTTTATATGCAACCCATGGATGATGTATTCAATGACAGAAATCGCTACATTCCCAATGGCGTTCAGAGTGTGCTCATCTTGGTGATATACCACATTTACAAATTCAATAAGTCAAAGCTGATATCCAATATATATATATATATATATATATTATGATGTCGTCAAAAATATTATTTTGACGACATCATAATATTAATGATTCAACATCAAAGCGTGTGTTCCAACATTCCTTTTCTATTTACCCTCAGCTTTTCAGATAGATTTTTTTCCTGATGGTGTTTCAAGCACATCATAAAAGAAAAACTTGAAAAACTCAAACATAGTGAAAGAATTGACAACCATTGTGCATTTGGTATATTTTTGAAATATTAGGAGTGAAATAAATGGTTCCATATGGAGAGTTGTGCGTTTTTTTTTGTTCTGGATGAGATTTCTGTAAAAGAAAGGCAGTATTTTGTTTCTTCCAAGACAAAAGCTTAAACAAAAAGCAAATGAATGTTCTCTCTGAAGTTTAGCCTGGCTTTGAAAGTTAAGGTTACAGTGTCTAGCAGATTCTAACCATCCCCAGGTTCATGTCATATTCATTGCCACCCAGAAACATGCAGATTTTCCAAATGATAAATAATGTTATAACATCTTAAAAGTAGCCTAGAGAATTAAAAAGACAGCAATCAGAAATAAATTGGGTCTGTTTAAGGAGAATAGGCTAAATAGTAGTCATGGTGCCATTGCACACACAAAGAAACGTGTTCCTGTGTAGATTCTGTATTGTCCTAATTATTTGCATACATCACAAAGCCGTACACTTTAGTTTAATTTTTATGTATGTAATTGTAAAAAAAAAATAGAAAAAGCAATCAACTGTGTTATTTATATTTTGTGACTGTTTGATAAAAATAAATAAAGCGGGAAATTAAATTCCATCCCTTCCATCCTTTGATTCATAGTTATTTTCTCTGATTAACTTATCGTTCTGACTTACATCGGTCACATGAGAAAAATAATAGCCTCCCTTTTGAAATGGTATAATTATGGACAACCTGCTCTGCTAGATACTGAATCCATCTCCTTTACAACACGTTTCTCCAGGCAAAATCTGTTAAAAGCACTACGAGATCCAAAAAACCTCACGAGGCAGAAACTATACCAGCTGCTGGAATGGTGAAGGACTAAAAAGTTACTACGGACCAACTGAGGGCACACATACAATCACAAGAGAACAACTTTTGCCTGCCAATCTTCTCCAATTCTGAGACCTGTCAGCGATTTAAAGTAGAACCACTTGCCACTCAGTGGCTCACATCTTTCAGGGGTATGCATGAAAATGGTTGAGCTCTCTAGGTCACCAGGCTACTAGACTTAGGTTTCCTCAAGCTAGTTGAACAAGTATGTCTATTCAATTGTCGTTTGTGTACTGTTTTCCAGAGCTTTCAACAACAACTACTAATCAGATATCAAACGCGGTGTACTGTTGCAAACAACCATATCTGACAAAGATGTTGCACTAGATGTCAAAATCCTTTTTAGAACGTTTGTTCTATTTGGTTTGATGTGAAGCATTTACCTGTTACAGTTGTCCTCTGACATTCTGCCTCCCCAGAGTCCAGCATCATAAGAAAAAAAGAAACAGTCCTCTTAGCCACAGGCTGAATGGGTTTAATTTTCACCATGTGCTGCCTTCATGCTTCCATGCTTTCCATTCCCAGTGCACATTCTTCACAAATTCAGTAGCTTCCCTCTCCAACATTTGTTAATGTTGTTGACTGTGGATGCTTTCCACAGTTCCATGTTTACTTTGTATCCCTGGCCATTCCTAGGCCACTCTAATTACCCACAGCTGTTCCCTTGAATGCTTTTGTTGGCCCGTCTCTTCAAATACAGACTCCTCGTTTCAAAGTAAATGATAGAATTGCAACAGACTGAACGAAAACAGTGATTACTAAGGGAGCACCATGGTTCACTGGAACGATAATATTTTAGGATGGATTTTTTTTTTCCATCCATCCCTCTTTTGGAAAACACCTATTGGTAATTTAAATACCAAACCTTCAGCCCTCCCTTCAATATCATCTACAAAATAAGAAGTATTGGTCCTGCCTTGTCAAGGCAGGACATATTCCTTAATGAGAGATAGATCAGTCCAAATTGTCACCTCCTAAGTGCTGCATACACAATGAACCCTCATTGATGGCAAACACACTATAAGTGGTGACATCTTCCTTCAAGCCACAATCTCACATCCCTTCTGCACCCTGCTTTTTCTAGGTCATGTGTAACCAAAAAATGTGCTTTATCTACATTTTGGGGCCTGAGAAGAGAGGGAGAGAGAGAGAAAAACAAGGCACCGAAAGAGATACTAGCTTCTCTCTGCCTGAAAGACCGTGTCTGCATCCCCTTAATACCAGTAGTGTAACAGCACATTTTATACTGTCTGGGACCCAAATTGGTGTTCTGAACTCTGCATATTCCTTGAGTATAATCTAATTAGGGGACAGTGCCAACGGGGGTAAAAAAAAATGAGAGCATTGCAAACTTTGATAGACTGAGATACATGAAAGTGTCTGCAATCGCACATCATACCGGGGAAGGTGTTTGAAACTTCAGAGCCTAGCTGGGAGGTTTAGACTGACTGAACAAACCAAAGTACACTCTGGTCTGTGTGGTGGGTGTAAACATAATGCTAGTTGCTGCAACATCAGTTACTGTGTGACTGCTTTGAAGTCTTGTCATGGATTTCTGACAGACATTCAGCATCATGTTACTGAAAGGACAGGTTTAGGAGCTGAGATGATGTGAACAGTGTTGTTTTTATTTATGTTATTTTTTCTATTTTCTACTGAATGTCATGGTATTTAACATTTGGACATATTTTGAACATCTTGCAAGGATTTTTGGTTTATATTCAGAAATGAAAACCTGGGTATTGAAGAGTGATATTTACTACAATACTAATATAGATAGATATAGGTAGGCCCACTTATTTATTTATATATATTTCTTTAGTTAATGCACTTTCCATATATAAAGATTGTCATAGTAAAAAATAAAATACTTAAATCAGAGACAAATTATTATTGTATCAGGAAAAGATTAGCAATAGATGAAGTGACATTTTGATTGGGCATGGCACTCAATAAGAACAGCTAATGTGGCAGCAATGTGGTCTCCAAATGCTTCCATTTTTTATCCAGTACTAAGAGTTTACTTTTGTCTCCATTTGGAGAAATGCATCATGTTTATAAAGCAACTAAAATATTGGCTTGTGAACTGTTTAATCTGCATTTATGGCTCAAGTGACAGGCATAGACATCTACCTAGTTTTGAGACAATCTCTTTATTTTATTTTTAGACAAATTTCAAGGTTTCTTAGGTGTGCAATTCACACATTGTAAATACCCTTTGATGCGTGTCTACTAAGGTTCCTTTTTCAGTGGTGGAGTGGAGCAACTCAACTTGAGGCTTTCAGCGGTCATGCCACCTACCCTTTGATAGGAAGGGTGCCCCTGGCAGGATAAAACCATTAATTTTGATAGATGAGCCATGTTTTACCTTCTAAAACGACGAATTAAACAATCCTCATGTTGCTATTTTGAACCTACTCAAATAGGAAGTGTGCCCGTCTGTGAGAGCGTGTATTCAGTGAAGGTGGAGCTACATCGATTTCACCCATGTAATCGAAAAATAGCAACGTGTGGTTTGTTGAATTCATCGTTGTAGTCTTGTAGTTTTATCACCAAGTTTTTGCAAAAAAGCACATGGCTCATCTATAAAAATAAATGTTTTTATTCAGCCAGGGGTACACTTTCTATCATTGGGTAAGTACCTTGGCACGACACCAGCAAGATCCGAGTTGAGTCACCCCACTCCACCACCGAAGAAGAAAACTCAGTGGTCTTGTGTTGATCGGTAGTTACGGATGTGTGAATCGAACACCCGAAACACTTCAAATCCAAAAGACAAAAAGAGATTTATTCTGTACTTGTACTGCAATGGACATATCATGCAAAAACTATGATGCCAGCATTGTGTGAGCATTAACATTTTGCATATCAGACAATGGAAAGGTGCATGATGCCTGACTGTTCAATAATTTAACAAATAAGTTTGCATACATATACAGATTGCTACAGATATACCGCGTCTGCTCTGCATTGATGTCCGATTTGGTGCAACACCCTCACTCGGTATGGGTCGGCAATGCTAGCCTGACCCACGCCTCCACCAAAGACCCTCGTCTCTCTGTTTCGTTCCTCTGCCCCAGCCGGCTGGACAAGAGGCTCTGCCGATTCCCCCGGCCTTCTGGTCCGTCGAGCATCCATTAGCCGTGTTTCCTCCTCTTGCTACATATGTTTTGTCTATATCTATATGTTTTATCTTGATATAGATAGATGCTATGATAGGAATACTATAAAGCAATACTTTTTGGTAAAATATTAGATTTTACAGTAAAACTGTCAGACATAACCACATCCCAGTAGGATTCCCACTATTATATTAAATGATATGGTGGTACAATTCAACAATGATTTGTATTTACAGTAAGAATAATCATATTGTTAATAGGAATACAATATATCTACAGTACAATTATTCACAGTAAGTAACTTGTAACTTGCATTTACTGTGAAAATGACTACAGTATATCAGTACATTCTTTGCAGTGTATGAACAGAGTATAATGACTTTGGTATTGAAATGGGTGCCACTTAGCAGTCCTAATGAGATACAACAAGCCGCAGGAAACCGAATAAAGTATCTCACCAATCTCACCAAGCAGTTGAACCATAAGCCATCTAACAGCAAACACTCAAACTAAAAGAAAAGTGTTTTGTGAACATATTAATGACCCTGGCAGCGTAGAGTGATATTAGAAAGGATGCCTGCCATGTTCTTTGTAAATGTCTTTGGAGGACATTGAATGCCAAAACGCAGAAGAAAACCTATTCAAGCGGCGTCTTAAACTCAAAGCCAAGCAAGGGGACAAGCCAACGCTAATCGAACAACCGATGACTAATATATGATATTTAATAATTCTTTCCTTCTGACCTACTCTAATTCAATTATGACAATGTTTTTGGATATATTTGTTTTGTAAAAAGAATAGTTAATTTTTGCACTGCCACAACTTCCATTTATTTTACCATCGGCGCCACCACTTTTTGGCCACACAATCCCACAATAGTAAGGTTACCACCTAGTTAACGCTACTTTTTTGGCACAAAGAAACAGGGAGTATGAGATGGGGAGTTGTCTTGATTCCATCTTTTTATCATTTGATTATATTAACTTGAGAGATAACTATTAGTAAATTAGTACTACACCTTTAGGAAACTGTTAATTAGCTGTTGTTTAATGCTTATTAGTGCATTAGCTAATGATTGAATGAATAAAGGGTTAATTAATGTTACATGTCATCGTCAAGTGTTACCAATTCTTCATTGTTAACGTCCTCAACTAGTTCTGTGTGCAGCATTAAATGCTTAAGGAAGAACCAAATGGTGTAGTATAAGCTATTTCTGTTCCTAACAAGACCACTATATTGTAAGTTCTTCCTCTCTGGATATATTTGAGTATTAGGCCAAGTCCTCCATGGATTGTAGTGCATTCCGTACTACAGCCCAGAACGATTAAATATAGCCTTACGTCCTATTTGAGACATAGCAGCGTCCTGCCAACCTGCAGTCCATTCCCTTTCTATGTAATCCAGCATGGAGGATTTCACAAGACCCTAATGAGACACAATGAAACTTGAGCGGAGCATGAAAATGGCCGCTGGGTTTCCCTCCTTCCTACTTTGCTTTTGAACCTATGAAAGCAGAGGATTTTTATTAATTTTATTTAATTATCCCACAAAGCGTTTTTTTGCACTGGGCCATCCTTTTCATGTGCTCTACTCCCAGTGTGTTAGCTGTGTAATTTAATAAAGTCTCATTTAAAAGAGAAGTTGATTAAAAAATTAGGCTCCAGTGATCACCCCAGCCTCTACCCCCCCCCCCCCCCCCCCCCCACACCCCATGACCAATATTTTATATTATGAACATGTCGGGCAGAAATTATCACCCCAGGACAAATGTATATTTTCCATGAGATCACATGACACCATGTCATGGAAGGAGCCTGTTAAAATAGCACCACTAGATAGAGGTAGAGATAGGGCAGCTGAAGCTCCTTCTCAGCCATATCTCAGGCATTCTCTTTTTTCCCTGCCGTCCGCCTGTCATTGATGTTGTTGTTTTTCTTCATGTATAATTCAAGTAGATCTACTGACACTGACAGCAGGTGACTTATTTGGAGAGGTCTACTGCCTCTGTGGCGTGAATGACGACAGTGTACTGCAATCTCCAGAAGGACCATTCCCAGGCAGCTGTCCGTGGCTTGGTTGGAATGGAGAAAGGTGCCGCAAGCAGTGGCTTAATTGTTTACATGCGGCATGATGACTCTTTGAAATACAATCCATC
The DNA here is from genome assembly GCF_026213295.1 of Gadus chalcogrammus. Lineage (NCBI taxonomy): Eukaryota > Metazoa > Chordata > Actinopteri > Gadiformes > Gadidae > Gadus > Gadus chalcogrammus. The sequence goes on along the minus strand of NC_079425.1, from coordinate 9,167,809 downwards.
ACTGCTGTCTCAAGCTTTGCATCACATGCACAAGGACTGTTTCTGGACCGTCAATTCCTCATGCTTGAGGAAAACAGGAAGAAAGAAGAAAAGTATCTGTGATAAATACAAACGCTACTCTGCACCTAAATGCCTTCTCACTACGGCAGAAACATAATCCACACAATTAATGCTTGAAATTTATAGCCTGGATCTTGCCGCAGTTTTGAAGCATAAGTTATTGATTTGGAAATGAAAACCTGTACTCCTCAAGGTCAAATCCAGTCCACCCTCATTACCGCTCTGTCCTTGAGAGGCCCTACACAAGGGCTGCTGCAAGGCGCAGGGAGGACTGCTTTAATGAAGGTGAATTTAATGGGATTTAATGTAGCTGGGGGCAATGGAGCAGCGGAGATATGGTTTTAACAAAGAGCAAGGGACCAAGGGTACAGCCCAGAGAGAAGCCATTTTCCTTTCCTTTATTTATTTCACATCCCCCCCCCCCCCCCCTCCCACCAAAGTAAAAACACACCACATCTTAGTCATAAGTGGGTCCCCAGAGTCAGTGATTTCACTTGTGCTTTCTGGACTTCATAGGGCCTATTTTTCCACATCACTATTCTCAATGATACTCTAGTGCTATTTCCTTTAAAAAATCAGAAAGAAAAAAAAAAAGATTGAGAAGAAATTAGTTCCAGCCCTTAACCTGGAAAGAGTACTGCAGGAATTGCTATGCTCTTTCTTAGAGCGGTATTGAACCATACCAACAGAAAAAGAAGGTCATGAAAAACAAGGGCAAACGTACAAAAGGCTTAAAACCCTCTGTGATGATAGTATAATTAAAATGACACCTTTAGAGATAACATAGAACAGGGTAATCTGAAGCTATACATCCATTAACTTTGTATGTCCTTACGCCCGAGTTGTCACAGTGGATTCAATCCTGCAATCCCTTTCTCGGACGTGTGTGCGTGGGTGGGTGGGTGCTTGACCGTTGCCTCATAAGTTAGGACCTCCCATATGGCCTGATTGGGTGCCTCAGGGTTGCGTCACACAAACATTAAGGACAAGCAGTACAGCAAACAGTTGTCAGGTTTGCAGCCAGGGTTCATTATTAATAGTGAGTAGGTGTCAGAAAGCCCCTTTGCTCCATGCCACTTAGCCTTCAGCGAGGTCACAGCTTTCATGGCTGCATACCTTGAGCTCCCGCAGCTTCCATGAAAACAATGTGTGCCGTCTGGAAACAATACTGCACAGCTTGCTTGTACAGTAATGCTCAATAAATATGCCAAAGTCTTAAGAAAGCTAAGGAAGAAAAAACTCTGGGTAACTATTTGGATTCATTGTTAATAATACCTTTCAAACGGATAACTGAAGGTGTGCTAATCCAACGAAGGCATAGGATATGAGAGTTGCTAGAGAAAAAGTCAATGCCTTCATATATGGGACATCTTATTAGAAACAAACTAATAATGGCACTGTTGGCTGATAAGCTAACTCAATACTGATACCTGATCATGCTTCACTCCTGGGCCAGGTAATCATTTCAAAGCCTTCACCTCTTCCTCTTTCCCCTCATCAAAAAGAGAGCATCCGGAAGGGCCGCGTGGTTTGGCCTGCGTGTTTTAGCCCAGCTGCTGAATATGCTGAATGATTTCCCCCAACTGCATTTTAAATGCTAAATCACGCTGCTGACTTTGACTATTTTATGCATCTCAGCAGGACTCAATCTTAACCATTTAGAAAAAAAAAAACTAAAGTGTACTTGAAAAGGTCAAATGCAGGGTACATAATTTAAGACATACTTTAAGTATCAGTCAGTACATGTCTCACCTAATTAAAGTAAGGGCACCATTTTCAAGTTCACTGATCTTTTGCCAAGTTCCGCATGCGTGGATGCAGTGCTTCAGATGAGGTTACAGGCAAATGAGGAAATGGGAGGCGGGTTGCAGGTCTGCTTGCCCTCATCTCTGTCCTAAGACATGTGGAGAAGAATCCTGCATAGCGGGGATAATAACTCTCAAGTTCACATAGAATTCACAACGCACATAGATCGGCCACAAAACTGTTGAACCTGATAGCAGGTCTGAAAGAGGCCTGCATAGAAAGTGCTTCACTGTGTTGGACTGTATTGGAATGAAAGTATTGAATAGCACACTTATCTAGCATGCATTTGACAACCTAAGCAAATTGCTCAGTATTATGACAGCATTTGAATCGTGGTGATGAAAAGAAAAAAGTTTGTTGATTAAATAATAAAAGTTAATTCCTTCATCGTTTCAAACCCTGAACTATCGAAGAGTGTGAGGCAGCCATTTAGTTAAAAAAAATGACACTTCAAATTGAGTTAGGAATGCATGTCTATTCTATCTATTCTATTTTCCATAATACTAGAACGACTCTAATGGCAATGAAACAGGCTAAATTGTCCACACATCTGTGTTTCACATTTGATCCTTGACTTTCATTGGAGCTGTCTGTAATCGCTCGGACATGACTAATGGGAAGCATTAAGTGCAAGTTTGGGAATAAGTGGTATTAATTCAAAAGAATGTTTTGACAGGGACAGCCTTATTTTAATTATTATTATTAATACCATTATTAATTGAATTAAGTGTTTTTATTAGCAATAATTTCTAGAAACAAGTTACTCAGAGTTTCTGTATAGTTTTAAAAGGAAACCATGTTCAAAGCATATGAAATGCACAAACCACATTCCCAACATTAGTTGCAGTATGGGTGTCAAACGCTTTGAATGCAATTTCGAACACATGATGAAAAAATAAGTAAAGCGGTTACAAAGATCCCTATGTGTGAATAGGATATTGGGTTTCTTGTTGATATAACAAAATAAATAGTTAAAACAGATGAATGGCATATGAAAGCCTCTTCAGGAGGCTGCGGAAAGACATATTTTATCAATTTTGACAGGCGTAAGAGGTACAGCAGAGGGGGATCTGTGCGTGAATCCACCCTGAGCTTGTGTGTGAGGCTTCCACCCACATGCAGTGCCCTGAACTTTATAAGACCTGGTGGACACTCAAAGCAAAACAAAACGTACTCTATGTCAGTGGCAACAACAGCGTCTATCAAATTTACATATGGGCATCAAAAGCTTCACATGTCAGCTTCACTCATCGGGCTGTGAGCTAAGATATGTGTGTATTATTAAGATATGCTAGTTTCTATGTGAGGTTTTGACATGTTTGCAAAAATATGTTAGCTGAGATGGATAACCAAGTTAACCAGGTTGTAATGAGTGAGATGGTGTCCTTTTGTAAACAATTCTGATTCTGTTCCACCACTTTTATTTTCAAAAGTCGACAATTTCAATCATGTTCATCATCACGTTTTTGCTGTACTTCTACGGCAACCAAGAAGAATTGCCTCTTCTCGTTTTCAAGATTGGCAAAAATTGTAACTGGATATTAGATGTTAATATATGTAGAATATGTACCTCTAGCACATTAAAAAACAAATTCTGCATGCAAAGGAAATATACTTTTGTATGGTTTATATTTGTGTTGAGACTAGTGAATGACCTACATTTGCTTCATTTTACTATTGTTCTTCCTCTTCTCAATTGGCAGCTAAGCTGATGCTTTACGTTCTATATTAACTCTGCTTTCTAGGTGATGCTTTAGGTTGTTGTTGTTGAATGCAATCTCATGAAAACCAAATTGGAGACCAGACACAAAATGTGGTCCCTCGGTCGGGGTTTGCTGCTCATGTTTCCATTGCACCCCTCGGTCTTCAAGGCTTCGTTGCAATGTTTTGATTTGGCTCATTGCTCTGTTCAATTTTTTCACAAGGGGAGGGTGGGGGGGTTGTGTAGTTTCCAACATGTGCTTCTTGAAAGCACAGATGCCCTTTTGCAGAGTTGAAGACCCAGCGTTTTCTCCGCCCATTCATGGGTGCAGACATGTTTCCACCTAGGTCCATCTGGAATGCACATCGGACCACGCTGGTTCTGGGGTCAATTGTAGGCCCTCTTGGAGGCCGTCTACAAAAGCCTGCCACACCCGGTGCAGCCTGGGACAGCGTCTCTCCCAGTGAGCTTGCTTCCATGATGGATGGCCACCTTTCCATTCTTTATCGCCTCACTAAATCATACGCGTACCATGCTTTTATAACCACTTTTTTGCTGCTTTGTTTAAGCCATAGCCCAGTTTTTGGAAGAGGAAGGGGGGGAGGGGCTCAATGATGTTTCATTCATTTCTTTCTCGTCTTCACTGTTTTCACTTTCTACATTAGGAGTGCTCGGATGATGGGGTTGGATGATGTGCGCGTCAAGCCTCATTTTGAATGTTTGGATCAGAGAGCGCCTTTCAGAGCTATGTGATGAATTTCTGAATGTCTTTTCAATTATATTCACCAGCATACATCATTCTATATTGCCATCTTCCTGATAATATGAGGGTTCTTACGATTGTTTTTGTGAAATGGTATTAATTATTAACGGGATGGTCCACCTTGGTGTTTCTCCCAGCACAGTGACTGACAGGAAGACAGTGAGATAGACAGGAAGACAGAGGGAAAGACAGGAGAAGCAGAGGGTCAGAGAGAAGACGGCTGAGGGTAGCGCTTCTCACTAGGTGCAATAAATGACTAGAGAACTGACTTGCTCACACCGACTAGAGAACTGACTGGTTCACACACCGACTAGAGAACTGACTGGTTCACACTGACTAGAGAACTGACTGGTTAACACTGACTAGAGAACTAACTGGTTCACACTGACTAGAGAACTAACTGGTTCACACTGACTAGAGAGTAGAGAACTAACTGGTTAACCCTGCCTAGATAACTGACTGACTCAGACTGACTAGAGAACTGACTGGTTCAGAATTCATGAATGACCGAGTCTATACAGAGATCATGAATTTACCAAATGCGAGTGCAGTCTTGGTGATACCTTCAAACATCCATCGAATCCTGTATGTTGCATTTATTATTGATATTGCTGTATCATTTAATGATGGATCCAAACACAAACAGTGTTCAAGGTAGTGTTTTTGAATAACATTAAAGTTATCATATTAAAGCCAAAATTTAGCCGAAATTCTATTCACAGATAATAGTAACTTAATTTTCAGTGTGCCCTCCACCATTCATTTTCTTTTTTGCAGAGTTGATGCATGTGAAGTCTTATCTAGTTTGCACCAAATATGTGCAGATGTGTAATGCAGATACTGTGTCAAACCTGCAGACGATCCTTAATTTTTCCACTAACTGGACGTCGTATATCGTGCAACGGGCAGGCATCGGAAGCTTAGCTCTACTCTCCTGTTCTATCTGCAAGCCCAGTATGATGCACACAAACCTATGCCATTCCTATCTAGATCAAAAGTGATTCTACTAAATTCTGTTCCCAATTTCATGAAAGGAGAACCAAAAATTATGAGCTTCTATTAAAAAGATTAGGTTTCATTATGTCCAGGAAAGATGAGCACAAATGACTATGGTCATCCACTCTTTGTAAACTTAAAGGTTGTACTTTGTCTCCCCCTAGTGGGCCAAGTACATCCTAGCCAGTCATCAATGCAATACTGCGTTATTCACAAACATTTAATAACCTAAAGTCACATATTCAGGAAAAATCTCCCAAACGTTTGGCATGAAAGCAAACACATTAGATTTTGCTAAATATTTACTAATAAAGCACTTCTTTTGCATACTACAAAGCAAATTAATTCCATGCAAGAAATGTTGAATACTATATTGAATCCTGTAAAGCTGCTGTGGTGAGACTGGGTGAGCAGGGAAGTCCAGGCTGCAGTCTTGCCACCGCCACTTCCATCCATCAATCACCTGTACAGTGTTGGAGTGTAGGAGGCAGGGCCTGACGAGGTCTGACCCCAAACCCGGCATGACATTCAGGGAAGGAGTGTCACTCAACCAGGAAATCCCATTACACTAAAGTATGATGGATATCAGTACTGGAAAAAAAACTCATGTGTGGTCTGACATATAATTTGTTCTAATTTGTACAAAAAATGTATAGATAAAATTGCGATGAAGACATTCACATTTATATCTGCGTTTTAGGCTGACTTGCCTAAATTGCCCTTTCTTGTATGAGTTCTTAATTCTTTTCATTTTTCAAAAAGTATAAGAATGCTCACAGCAGGCAAGGAAAATATTTGCGTATATTAAATAAAACTACTGAAATAATTTAAGAGAAGCTTAAATGGGACAATATAGTCTAAAATCCACCTTTTCAGATATTATGTGATAATTTCTCATATATATCTCAATACTTTGTTTGGTATACATAATAATAATTTTTAAGTAATGCTTGTTGAGTGTAAATCGTAATTTAATTCAGTTCAATGGCAGTAAGGCATTTGTTTGATAGACAAAATCTATCTTGCAGGTTTACGTTATCTGTATCAAAGGGGCAAGGTCTATTTGCAAACATGCACTATCAGACCTACTAATCAATAGCAACAAACAATCGATGGCTGAGGACAAAGGTGAAAATAGATGAGAAGCCTTTCCTAGTTAAGGAAGTAAAATGTTTCTGAAAACTATTGTATCAACAAATAATTACAATCAGCATGGTATTTGCATATAATCTGTGTTTGATGATTTGTCACAACTATGCCTTAAATAGATGACAGAACTTTTTTAACATTGGATAACCAAGATGTTCATGCGATGTGGAAATTTCAACGCACGTCATACCTGTTTGGCTTTATTCTGTTTGTGTTTGGCGTGGGACGACTCATGTTGAAATGTCTCTGAACCCTCCCTTTTATTAAGGTACCCGCCAGCAGACACCAGGCACCCAATCAAAGTTACCCTCTTGCTTCTTCAAAGTTTCATTCTTAAGGTTAAGCACACCAAACAGCTCCTTGTTGACGACTCCAGCAGGACCCTAATCAAGCCACCACAAGGCATTGTCACACAGATGATGGGGTCAGAATAGCAGATGTTATCATGCTCTGACCAGACCAAGAGGACACTACAAAAACAAGAAGGGCAGGGGGTGTCACATTGTCTGTGACGCTGTTATTCGGGCTGACGTAGTAGAAGAGTGTGAGTGTGCCTTAGAGCCATAAGGTTGAACGGGACTATGCTAAACCTGGACTGCAGTGAGTATAGTGCTGCCTTCGCCCAGTCCTTGGCCATGGTGGGATTTGACAACACAAGGGAATTACCTGTGCATGTAAATATAACAGGTATGATTATGTGTTGAACTCATCTACTGCAATGCGTCAGCAGATGTTTATTTGTAAGTGTAAAACAAAACAATTATATGATAATACTGTGATAATACTATTATCATAATACAATTATATGATAATATGGGGCTATGCATCATGGGATATTTTGTTGTACTTCGCCATATTAAGAGGATTCAAGAGAGTTGAAGTACTACAAAATCCTCAATCAATGTAAATATGCCGTACCCAGTCTAATAAAAACGTAGTTTTGCCACGTTTGTATGAGAGACACTAGCCGTTTCAAAAAATGTCTCCGCATAAAACCCACCTGATGACTTTGCTTCCAAAATGGAGTCATTTTAATGTGACAAGTCGCAATGTACAGGCCACATAACTGTAAACGTTAGATCCTGGTCTGTAATTTTAATGATCTGGTATATGTTTCGGTTTCTTATTTGCTATTGCTTCAAAGACCTTTGCAAAGAAAAATGTGTTAGGAGGACCTCATTCAATAAAACAGGTTACATGATGAAAGACATGAACATACAAGGCTTGTTGGTATACATGGTCGTTCGATTTTTTTCCACCTAATCTAGTAAATCATCATTTGCATTCTGCTGTGCTGAATCAGTCCTTCTCTTTTGAACATTAAATAGGAATGCTCAACCAGCAGAATACTCTACAAATGCAGCTAAGCGGAAGGCATATGTACTCTAATCTCTTAATTCAATCTAACTGATCTTTGACCATTGAAAGCCTTCCCATTGTTAAAATGTAATCCCTGGCTGCTCTGCCTACAGAAACTAAGCATGTGATTTACATACAAAACTGCCTCGGGCCAGTGTCCAGGGATACAAGCAAAAACAAAAAATCAAGATAGAGTGTATTTGATGAACAGCAATTTTAGCACAGACAATGCTGCAGTAATCAAATACTGAAGGAATACAACCGAGGGAAACACAGAACGAAATGGAAGCATTGCTCCTTATAGTAGAAAAGCGTGTGGACTTTGGCCTGCCAATTGCTGTACATCAGTTTTAATTAAAAGGGGAGTTTCCCCTTGCTCTGTGGTAATAAGTAGCAGGTTTCCCCAGATGCCTAAGCTTTGGGCAGCTCCACATAACAATGACATATTTACCAGCCCTCTTTTCCCTGCTATCACTGGTGCTGATCTGGCCTGATGCTAACTAGTTACCTAACTAATTTAACACTGCACATATCTGCACTCTGAATGCAAGTTACCAATTGTCAATTAAATCAAAGCATTACATCCATGAGTCCATCAACACATGGAAACATGCGGCCATACAAATAGTTCTGTTTCAACCAACGGGAAATCCCACTGATTTGTCAGGACAAAAATGGAAAGACCTACAACCAATCAGTTAATCATGCCCCCCCCGCAAAGAGAGTGTACATAGAGCACTGTGCTGCAAAGCCCTAGAGGAACTGACATCCATTATGTTTTAATTAACAGAGGCAACAGAGGGGGCAGCATCTGCTGATAGCAGTGCCATCCTGTGCTCCATATGTGCAGACCGGGCCACCGGCAAACACTATGGCGCGTCCAGCTGTGACGGCTGCAAGGGTTTCTTCAGGAGGAGTATCCGCAAAAATCAGAGCTACACTTGCAGGTGAGAACCATCAAAAGACAACACATAGTAAACAACGATAGGAGTGGTGCTACTGTGTTTAAAAAATGTATATGGATTGATTGATCATGGAGGAATTACATTAGAGGGGGGCTGCACATTTACATCTTCATACATTTTACAGTGCGTTCTGCAGAGTCATCTCCTATGTATCACTACCTAATAGGGATGGGCAAAATTATTCTTTTCCGGGAACTAGTTCTTTCGGTTCACTATAACGATTCGTTTATTTGATTCGTTCGTTTTGATTCGTTCGTTACGTCAGATTACATCTTAAAAAAAATTAAAAATAAAAAAACTTTTTTTTATAATTTTTTTTTTTTTTTTTTTAATTGGTCGTGGGTCCGGATAGGACCGTCAAGACCGCAGTCCGCCGTTTGGAGATGCCTGCTATATAGTATGTCGAACGTCCCACCAATATTTATACCACTTGCTTACTCTCTATATTTCATTCATGGTTTTACATTTATAATTTTATTTTACTTTACATTTAATTCTTCATTGTTCAGGCATTACAGAACTTGCATGGTCATAAATAAAAAATACGAACTGCAGTTTAATTTCTTTGGTTGTTCTTAAATTGACGTACAATGGAGCAAAGACTCCTGGGATTGGGAAATGCGTTTATCCAATAAACAGATGGAGGTCAAGTCTATTTTCGAAAAAATGTAGGGGGATATATGAGTCGAATGGTATGACCCAAGATACGTCAGAGAGAGAAAGCGCGCATATTCGACGGTACCGCCTTGTCATTGGTTTACCGAGGTGCCATTCCAACACCATTGCTACCTCTCATTGGCTGAATCTTTGAGGAAGTTGTAGACTCAATCAATATAAGTCGCGGGGAGACGGAGCTCTGTTCGTTTGTAAATTTTATTTACGTGACCATATGTTTGGTTGATGTTAAAAAAAAAGAATCAAAGAACCAGTTCTTCTTGTTTTGGGGAACCAGTTCTTGTCGTTCACGTTCGGGATTCGTTCGTTGTAACGAATCAGTCGCGACGTACACATCCCTACTACCTAATGATCACATGCACGTAAGCAGCACATGTGATCATATCATACTTCCCTACACATAGCCAAGAGGGCTCCAAGGCCCCTCATCAGCATGTTGACCCTCACTCATTGCTCAGAGTCACTCTTGTTCCACTCCAATGGTCATGTTAGCATAACCTCCCTTGAAATACGTTTTTGGATAGAAACAAACATCCTCTCTACACTACAGAAGGCTTAGCTGAACGTACCTTCATAAGCATGTATTAGACCTAATCATTTTTCCTTGACACGCGTTACTCTAACTGCTTTGCAAATCAAGCATTGGAATTAGTGTCACAAAGAAATCAAGTAATATACAATGATTTATGCCTTCCATGGGAGTAATTGAATCCTTTGCAGAGTGAGATGTATCCTGTTTGAGGAAGATAAAAAACATGTTGACTGGCATAGATACCGGACTCTGTCCAGGCATGAATGCAATAACCTATCTTCAATAACAATGGACTGAAAATCAATGGTGAGATATAGCGGCGGATGGCCTTCTTCCCTTGGAGGGGGATTGACGTATCGTATGTGACAGTGAAAAGTGTACACCTTTGTCTGAGTGGTTGTCTGCCGCGGCATGTCCATTGTCAACAACAGCCTAGCAGACTTCTTTCAAACAACACGGCAACTTCTCAGAAAGTCTCCGTCGGCCCCCGAAAGGACAAATCAAAAGCCTTTTCTTTGCCCGAGAGTGCAGTTTCTCATCGTCTCTACCTTTCCTTCTCAGGTTTAGCAGGCAATGCATTGTGGACAAAGACAAAAGAAACCAATGCCGCTCCTGCAGGTTGCGCAAATGTTTCAGAGCTGGGATGAGAAAGGAAGGTGAGAGAACCATAACCCTTACAAAAGGTATGCTTGCCAAAGTTACATACATCCATTCTAATAGGGTATCAACATACGGTCAAAAGCATGAGCATACAGCTGCAGTTTCTACCTAAAGTGCATGCCAAGGTCAATAATGGTGTGTGTGTGTGTGTGTGTGTGTGTGTGTGTGTTCGTGTGTGTTCGTGTGTTTGTGTGTATGTGTGTGCGCGCCATTAGCTGCCATAGATAAGTCGAGGAAAGAGATGGGGATTCGAGGGGCCATGACTGGGCTCCTCTCATGAATAATTAACATGCCTTTGTACGGCCAAATATTTGCTCGGTAGCTTCAGTGCAGAGATTTCATTCTCCATATCCCAATACAGGAGTATGGTACATGAAACAAAGTTATGATACATCCCTTCAATAGAACATTTAGTTCAAAGGGTACTATAGGTGAGAGTTTAAAGAACAATGACCTACGCTTTTCGGCACCAGTGAAATGTCAACATACTACTGATCTAAACATTTCAATCACTTTTCTTGAAGTATAACTTTGTTAAACAAGGGAAATATACCATCTCCCACTGCCCACCATTTCGAAAAAGTATTCATCTTTTGCACATTTAATGCCATTACATAGGTTTTATAGTGCTACAGAAATATCAGCATGTAAAATTATTGTATGTATGATTGATGTGCATAATATTATTTGTCTAAAGGAGAAACACTATTTGATTGTCAAGATAAAGGCATACAGGGTGCTGAAAAAGTAGGAAGAGGCTAGTCTTTCAGATGGCTCAGATGACTCCAATCCATCTCTTAACTGATGGTCCGTAGAAGAATCATCTGTGACACTGTAACATAGAGCTATGTCATTATGGAAGGCCAGGCAGGTGTCTATCTCATACGCCAGCACCATGAATAGGCCCCAGATAGGCAGATTGGTTGCCGAGCAGGCAGCTCTGATGACTGATTGCTTGGAGGCAGGGGTCTTGTTGTCAACCTTGGTGAGGCCTATTGGAACTAGGCCGAGCCCATCTGGTTGCCCTCCTAATAACCACTCGTTAAGAGGTTTGGCAACATGTGAATGCCTTTTCTGTCCAGCATGTTTCTCACACAGTTAATGACTAGGAGGAATTAAAGGCAACAGTGTTGTTAAGACGACAGATTTCAGTCCATTTGAGGTTGTTGGTATGGTTACTAAATCTTTTTTGTGCTCCTCAGCCGTGCAGAATGAACGCGACCGCATCAGTAGCCATAGAGCCGAGGGTCAGGTAGCAGTGGGCACTCTGTCCATCAATGTTCTGCTTCAGGCAGAGGCCTGTGTGCATCAGGTAACTAGACGGTACACCTCTCTTACACTCTGCTTACTTACTGATACAACACACCAGAAATCAACTCAATTATTACATTTCCCCACACAACCTGGTCTTTTTCATTATAAAACAAGCAGAAAGAGGACAGCAATGGTAGGGATAAAATAATGCACATTCAATAGGCATTTATTCACCTCCCTGGAGATCCGAGCTGTAGGCTAGATTCAGTTACTCCTTAGAAACGACCAAATTGCCCAGGGACCCCATCTAATCATAGACTATTTAATTGCAGTGCTATAGGTCTGGGATTGTGTGCCAACGTCCAATTACCTTCAAATGCATAATAACAACCAGATAGCACTCTGTTTCTTGTGGAAAGAATGAACAGAAATGAATTGGATGATTGACAAACAGACCACTTAATGAAGCAGGAGGATTTTCCATCTTGGATTACTTATATTATATCCTGATGTTAGTGATGAGCCAAGGCCACCATACTACTTTGTAAGACTCGTACCGCAAGGGCTTTCCACACCTACTGATGCAACATGATTCCCATTCCTTCTTCATCACACACACACACACTCACACAAACACAAAATCCTTCATTATGATTTGCCACCCTTAGTTCCTAACCCTGCTATCGCCAGAGAGTTATGACATCAGCACCAAGAAGATAGCCTGCGTCGGTGACGTGTTTGACTCCATGAAGCAGCAACTCCTTCTGCTGGTGGAATGGGCAAAGCGCATCCCTGAATTTTGCTGTCTGCCAATAGATGACAGGGTATGGATGCCAACGGCCCAAATCACAGCTTACGAATTTACACATGGTGTACAAACTATAAGACAAAAGTCATGTGTATTTACCTTGGTGGACCTACTTGTGTACATTTTTCAGTGGTGGGCGACGTTTTGCATGACTACCTGTCTGCCTTTGCATGACTACCCTTCTGAGCTAAACGTGAACTAACTGTGTCTCTGTGTTTGTGCAGGTAGCCCTGTTACGAGCCCACTCTGCAGAACATCTTATCCTCGGAGTGGCAAGGCGCTCCTTACCTTACAATGACCTCATTCTTTTGGGTTAGATGTGCCTTTTACCCTTCACAATTTAATTCAGTGGAAAAAGCTCAATCCTGGAAATGAAATATTAGGTTTTTGATAAGGTTTCTTTAAATTTATGGGAAAAAAAAAATATCCCTCTCCCATCCAATTGCAGTAGTTTAGCCAATTACATTTCATCAGGGTTTCAGGAGAAAAACATGTATATCTCTTAAATTCTGCTAGGCCTTAATGTAGTCTGACTAATATCGTAGCACAAATGACCAATTCATGCAGACAAATGAAAGTTATCTGTAGTTTTACCTAAACACATATTTTTTCTTGTGCAGGAAATGACTTTGTTATTCCAGTACAAGGTGCTGAGATGGAGGTGTCCAGAGTGGCTTTCCGTATTCACAAGGAGCTGGTTAAACCTCTGAGAGAGCTCGACATCACTGACAAAGAATTTACCTGCCTCAGGACCATTGTCTTCTTCGCTCCAGGTCAGTCCCTCAACACCTCATCTGTGCTTTGCAGACACAAACACGGATTTTGCCAGGAACATTTAGCCTCATTCTTCCAGTCAGTCCAGACGACCTGGTTTCACAATGGTAGATGAGAACATATTAATGTTGGGCTGTTATGGTTTTTCTGGCAGATAAACTCCTGCATGTCCTTTGAGCCTAGCAATTTGCTTATACAACCAGATCAAATGGATTTGAGAAATTGAACTGACATTAGATAATGATAAAACATTGGATTTAATTCAACGTCAATGTTGAAGTATGCATTGTGCATGTGCCTGCTGTAGTTGGACATGAAAAGGCAATAAGGATAAACACAAGGTAGGTAGTTTATTTTTCGGGTTTGATGATGGGAGGTTGGAAGGCCAGTACAGATGATGTAGGAGAGACAACTGAAGGTTACAGTAGCCTTATTCTATTTATTAATTTTTCATTCAGTGTCGCAAAGATTTGCATACGTTAACTCAAAAAAATTCCAATAAAGACCGGACACATTGGCTTGCTTCCGTTCAGGCTATTTTGGTAGGTCTAGCTCAAACATAAACTTGCAGCTTAAAGTAGGTCTGGAAAAATCTCACAAAGTTTTGAGCATCAAGACCTCAGATATCCTGAGACATCCATTTTTAGCTGGAAGTCAATCAGGAAGAGCCAAAGCACTAGCATTCTAAAAGTCTTTCTTCTTCTAACCTTGTTTTTTCTTCTGACAGACTGCCTGGGTTTGGGGTGCCCTCAGACAGTCCGCCATCTGCGTTTCCAGGCACACGTGTTGCTGGAGGAGGTGACTAGCGGGCAGAGGGGGCGCTTTGGGGAGCTTCTGCTGACATTGCCTGCACTGCAGAGTGTAGCCTGGCAGATGGTGGAGGACCTCCACCTGGCCAGACTTCTTGGGGAGGCCAGTGTGGACAGTCTGCTGCTGGAGATGCTTCTGGGGGAGAGAGCCACAGCCCAGCAGGGATCCAGCCTGGGTCAGTACTGAGTACTCAATGTGTATTTGGCTCGTGCCAATGCCAAATAAGCGTGACTCTGAAACACAAGAGATTTTTGATTTTATACATGGTGTATTTAAACATAAAGGGACTGTGGTGTTATGCTGCCTTTAGGCTTTTAACTATCAGATATGATATTTATAAATCTTCACCAGAGAGTGACCTGATTGAAGTGTGGAAAGAGAGTAAACGAGTAACCAAAATGACTTGTACACTCTGACTTTCCCCAGGGTCTTTCCCATCTATGCCAATGCCTTCTGACAGCAACTTGACCCCAGACCACTTGTATGGACACAGATCTTTGCCGAGCCACTTAACCTCAGTCATACTTCCAAGACCCTCATGTAAGGAGTAAATAATCGCATATCTTCTTCGAAAAAAGAAGGGATGAAACCGTCCTGTGTGATTGTATGATTGTCTACTAGTCTGTAGTGAATTATATAAAACATCAGCACCATGGTGAAGATTCAATATTGAAGTAAGCATTTTTTTTCTTAGCTGATGCTATGCAACACATAGGAATTTACTGAACCCATTGTACACTGTCGCTTCATTTCATCTTGACCTATTCTAAAATAGATGATCTAAAGAAATCCGGAAATACCACAATAGTCCACATATAACAGTGCATTCATATGATAGTCTCTTATGTTTTTTCTTAATGCAGCATTTTACGTTTCGTTGATAGGTAGGCGGCCCCATATCTGCTAAAACGCTGGTGGTGATACCGTTTTGTCTGTCTCGATCTTCAACAGATCTCCAAGAGGCCTCTCTGTTGCCCACACAGACTGGCACCGAGGAATACAGACACGGCACACTAGCTTCCCAAGACATGTCACCCGTCATACCTGCCTTTAGGTAGTCCCTCAAGCAACCAAAAGCGGAGCTGTAGGCTCGGTCGTTGAAGTGAACCCCGAAAGACATGCATTAGCATTCACAACTCACAAAAGACATCCACTCAAAGTGCCATACGTGTCCTTACTTTAGCACTGTTGGAGAACCTCATGATGTTTTTATCATTAAAATAACACATCAACATCAAATAATAATGAATAAAATCGAATTTCAATTAATATGGTGTTATTTTCTTATGGATACATTTTGTGTATCTTATAACGTTACACAACGTGCAACAATATTTTGGGGGGTTTTCTGTTCTCACCAACTTTCCTATTTTAGTGATAAAAGTTCAAAAAGTATGCAATGAAACGTCTCTAAATGGGCTTAATGCATCGTCTACCAAATAACTATATTTAAAACATACGGGTTAAAGAACCGTTCAGTCAATTTAGAAGGCAATCAATGTGAGAGGTAGCAGGTGCGTGGATCTTCTTGTGATCTACACCTCTGGGTTACACCATTTTAATAATTTGCTGTTAAATAAATTGTTTTCAGTTTTTTACATTTTTAGTTATATCCCATTTAATGGCCAAATGGTGTATGATTATTTTTATTTCATTTGTATTAACTTATTTAAGTTTGAATTGTATATAACATGTGAAGAAATTTTGTTTCAGAACAAGCGGGCATATCACCAGCAGATGGCGCATAAAGCCCGTATATAACGCAGTTCCACTGTGGCGCCTAGTCGCATAATCAAGTAGGCCTAATTTTCAACCGAGGACTGAAAGTAGAAAACTAATTGATGTTGTGTTTTAAAATGTATCTATTTTCAATTAGCTCAATAGTATCACTCATATATTTTTAGAAGATATTGCGTCAATCTTTTATAATCAATTAGAAATAAATACATCTTTACAAGGCCCCATCAGGCCACCATGTAGGTCTATTCGTAGGTTTTCTGGTTATTTAATTTCTATATCCTCCCTCCTCTCCCTCTATCTCCCTCCGACAGTGGGAAACAGGAAGTCTTTACAGCCTCTATGGTACAGCCAATATCCTATAGGGTTCATTAGTAACGCTTAGCAAATCAGTCAGTTGTTTGAGGTTTGAGGTGCCAACACAAGAGAGAACTTCAGGTTCTCCATGACTCAGCTCGTTTAAAAATAAAAAGGGGTGCTCTGAACGATGAGAAGATCTCCCCCTCTCCCCCGCTCTCCCTCTCGCCCTTTCCCCTTCTCTCCACGTGTTTATTATCACACCCGATATACCGGATACATACAAAAACAGAACATGGGGTAAAATTCTGTGCTCCCCTGAAGCTGATAGAAACCATATCCACATCATTACACATAAGTGTTTTGACTGCTAATTAGTCTGCTCCTCAAATTATTTCATTAGATCCGGAGGCATACAAAAAGAGCCTAATCACCATCAAAGATCATGCAAGGGTCGGTTGGTTAATTTTGTAAAAATCCTTCAGTGGAAGGTCAGTTATATTGTCATCAGTTATATAACATTGATGTAATAGTTCTTCTTATCCTGATGGTTCTTCTGATTCTGATTGAAGCTACTTGGGCAAAAAGCTCACTGGCAATCGAGCACAGAGCTAAGGACCATTTTTTGCTTTCTACTTTTTTACTTTTTGGTCACACTACTATTAAATGTATTAAATTCATTCTCTGGAAGGTTGGTGTCATCAAATAACTTCTTATTTCATACCGAGCTTTCAAACATCATACCGAGCTCATAGCAAACGATCAAGTAGGTGTCATGATAGAGGATAAAATAATACACAGACAAAGATGGATGAAAAAATGGATCACCAAGTCACCATGTCAGTCAATGACTCCCACCCCTCAACAATTTATCCACATATCCATTTATTTTTAGAGCAGACTTTTGAGTGCTGGACCCAAAGGGGAACCCATTCTCAGGTTCCTTTGGTGGTCATTGTTGAGAGGTTCAGAGCATTATCATGCCGTTTCCTTCAGTGACAGCTGTAATGTTTTGTTGGCAGCATATTGAACCGTCTGTCATTACAAGGATGCGTGCTGCTGGAGTAAGTGCTTACTGTCAGCAGCTGATATCCTTCTCCACATGTTGCTGCGGAGAGTCGATCTCCAGGAATGCTATCTGGAAAGCCTCTGTTATCGGTTGCTATTATCAATATTCTTCACTCAAAGAAAAAGCTTTGGCCCTCCTGATTGAGTTTGTGTGAGAGTTAGTGAGTGAGTGAGTGAGTGAGTGAGTGAGTGAGTGAGTGAGTGAGTGAGTGAGTGAGTGAGTGAGTGAGTGAGTGTTCACACATTATTTTTCATCTCATTCGTTTTTTATGTCAGTTCTCCATTCGACAGAGCAGGTCAATTTCATCATTATCCTCCCTACTCTCCCACTATACCCCTATGATATTGATAAAACATGTCTTGTCTTTACAGCCTATATGGTCTGTAAAGACTATAAAGGCTGGCCTGGATCAACAGGCCGTAATACTTTGTAATACTCCTGCATCGTGTTTAAAAGGCGGGCATTGAGAACCCCTTATTGTGTTTTACACTAACATGCTCTTTACTGGTTGTTTTAGAATATGTTGGAATATGATTAATACACAGCTTCAAGTTTGGCTGTACCCATTTCAAATGGAGGGACATTTTGTTTCTATGCGTCATTTGTACATGCACAAGAGCTTTATGTTTTTTATATAATTAGATTGGCCATAGTACAGCAAAACATATTGTGTAGCAAAAAGTATTCCAAAACAGTCATCTAAGAAGTTTCTTAGAAATGAAAGGCACTTCTGTGATGTGCCCCATTTTCTAATCAGTGAGACTGAACGGGGAAACTCCACAGCCCACACCAAACAACAACATTTTGGAGTCAAAAGTAGAGGATTGTTATTATCCTACCCCTGGAAAGAATGACAGGCAGAACAAAGATTAGGCAGAGAAAAAACAGAGAAAGATGAGAGAAAGTCAAATAGGAGGAGTCCCCATTTTGAAGCCAGAAAAAACAGATGTATCCACAAATACCAAGTTGGTATCCAAGAGTCTGTCGAGGAAACTGCTTTCCTGTGATGGCTGGAAAGACAAGATGTGTCTCTTGCAAAACCTCAACATAGTGGGGTATAGGATCTGCAGTGGTGAGCCGTGTCCATCTCTGAGAGAGACCTCCCACCTTTTACTACAAAGAAGATGTTTCCTTTTCTGGCTATGAAAGGGTTAACAATGTTGTAAAGGCCTTTGAAAGTGGTGACTGATGTTCACCACCTCAGCCGGCTCTCCTCAAACCCTGTGTTGTTATTTTGACTATTTCTCAGCTATCTCTTTACCATCAGAGATCACCCACCTGAAACTACAAACTGTTGCTGATTGCACTGATGGACACTGTGATGACGCAAGTAGATAATGAGATAACCCTCTTAAACCACACAGGTCTGTACTCAAACCTTGACAACACTTTGTTATAGTCTTATCGATATGAATAAGGCAAACCACAGGGTTGCAGTGGCATGCACAGGGGAACGACAACCATGTTCCCTCTAAAGTGCCTCTAGGGTAGAGAAAGCGCCGTAAAGTGCCCTCTGCAGTGCCCCTAGGATAGAATGCCCTGTGTAAGGTGCCCTCTAGTGTGCCTCTAAGATAAAGAAAGCTTGGTGAAGATTTTGCCCCTTAAATGGTCTATTCACAACACTGTCAAGGGAGACAATAGTTCAAGTTCAAGTTGGAATTCTTGGAACGGTTCACTCAGTCAATGATTTTTTTAATAAAAATAGCACATAATACTAAACGGAGAGTAAAACAGTCCACAGAGTAAAAAGGTCCACATTTAAATAAATATACTAATAAGATAAATATGTAGTGTGGAGGTACTTGTGTGTGCGTATGCATGTGTGCGTCTCAATGGGTCAGAGTCTGAGATAGATCAGGCTTATTCATCACAGACTGAAAGGTGTTGAGGTTCATGCAGAGTTTACACAACTCTACAGTAGGAGTCATCAGATGGCTGTAAACAGCCCCCTGGTGTCCCATACTCCTTCACTGTCATAATCCTTCTCCATATCCAAACCGCATTATAATAGGTTATAAAACTCCCAGACTATTACACATCCCTTACCCGGTAGACACGGTGCAGGGGAAGGAGTCATGCTGACCATGCAGTCGATTCTGATCGACTGCATGCCTACAATCCTTCGAGAGATTTACTTACTATTTACTAGTTTAAGGGTGAGAGGAATGGAATGGAGGGGAATTTGTAAGCAACGGCTTGTGATATCATTAGATACAAATTTGAGTAAATGTCACGTAGGCTTAAAAGCGTTGGCTTCATCCCCACCAGTGAGGTAATATGCTTTCAGCAGGTCTGTTGAATAAATTAAAGGGATAGGCTGAGATATCTGTGCACTTTTCTTTTTAAATATGCAACAGCAGTACAGTGAATTTTGCCATGTTGCTGAAGGTGGGTGCGACCTTGGCAAAAGCTCCCCCTACAAGACTTCAATGCTCACGTTGGCAATGACCTGCATGACTTTGAATGGCTGGAATGGTTTGCCTGATCTGAACCCAACTTCTTTGCTAGTCACTGTTTGTCCATAGTGCTTTGATTGAACATAACGTTGGCTCCTTGAAAGCGCTGACCCATCGATCGCCAGCACACAACAAATAAGAATTCATTCAAATAAATCAGAAGGATCATATGATGTGTGTAAGTTGTGTGTAGATTGTGTGTAAAATGTGTTTATTGTATGTGTAGCAGGTTGGGATATCTTTAAGAGAGGTGTTTGGGTCTTTCTCACACATTTATATATATATATATACATATATATATATATATATATATATATATATATATACATATATATATATATATATACATATATATATATATATATATACATATATATATATATATATACATATATATATATATATATACATATATATATATATATATATAGATATATATATATATATATATATACACACAGGTCCCAAAGTGTAGCTTCTCTTTTTCTCCTCTAGCATTATTTTACCAACATGTTTAAATGTATGAGATGCCTACACTTGAATTTGCACAACTACTCCCGTTTAAAGATACCTGTTCATGTTCTCTGGGTAGGGAGCAGGGAGTTAAGTTATTAGATAGGAGATGTTGGGATATGTGCTCTGCACTGCTAGTGGAATAAATTGTCTTGTCCTGTGGCTAGGAGTATATTCACCTGAGCATGGTTGAACTACAATCCGGCAGCAGTGAGTTTAGTTTCAGGTTTCATCTGTGATGTATTGCAGTAATCAGTAGTTTGCTGTTACAGTGTCTTCTGAAAGGGTGAGCACTGGAGGCATTTTTGGCCTTGGATGCTAATGTTTCAGCTTATAATGTAGTAAAAACGGCAGTGTTGAAAGCTTATAAACTAACCCGGACGCTAGCCACCAAAGGTTCAGGGAGTTGCGTTGCAGTGACAAACAAACTAAGTAGTTTGGCAGACCCTTGTGTCCAAGCAACTTGATTCATCCACGTTCAGGCATTAATACACATCTCGTATGTATGACGGAAGTAGTTATGGGAAGCCTGACATTAACCCAAACAGCCCAAGCCCTTGCTATGACTATCAGCCCTTTATTACTAAAGGTCAAGTGTCCATTGCAGGAAAAACAGGCAAACGTTATGTTTGTGTGTTAGGAGACACCAGACCTGCTACTGGGGATAGTGTACTGCAGTATTTGTTTGACTAATATTATGTTCCCTTGCACAGAATTCACTTGTGCTCTGATTTGGTGCAGGGGGAGGTTGTGGCGGTGTGAGACCCTCTCTGTCAGTTACAGGGTGAAGTGTAGCCCCATCTCTTCTTGAGACTTCATCGCCATGCTAATTTGGGGAGCTACGTAGAAGAGTTTTTGCGAGAGTTTTTTTGTGTTTCACAGCCAGTGCAGTAACTCGTGCCATGGACTGAGTTAAAACTGGGGTTGGAACCAGGACTACCTCCTCTGAAAAGGGGATCGTTAAAGAAACTTGAGGCTGATGCTGTTCTGGCTAAGGGGTTGGAGATCAATGTGAAAGTTGTTTCAAAGCATAAGTCCAATGGTACACCTGTTAAGCAGGACCTAGAAGGGGTTGCTCCTGTTGGTTCTCCCCCATTGGCTATAAATCTGGCTAAACTGGTAGCGGAACACGCTACATGATGGCTCACTAGCCTATTTCTTTGAGATTATTCGCCCTGGGAAGGGTGTGAAAGTGAAATATTAAACAGTGTTATTCGAAATGGTTCTAGACAAGTTAATTATCCACATGACTTTATTGAAAATGATATGACTATTGATAATATTGATGATGCAGTTAATGGCTTAAAAAATTATTTTGTAAATGTTGGACCAATACTGGCTGAAAAAATCCCTGTTTCTGTGAGATCTGATGACAATATTTATGATTTCATAGACATTAATCCAAAATCAATATTTCTAACAGCAGTGGAAGAGAGTGAAATTATAGAGATTGTTCATAAACTTCTACTAACAATGATGACATTGACATGACAATAGTTAAACATTTCATACAGGGAATTGCAAGACCACTTACGCACACTTGAAACTTATCATTTAAAACTGGAAAATAAATTACAAAAAATAAATATGTCACATGTAAGAAAAATGAAAATTGCAAAAAGATTACTGTACAAAAATGGAGACAATCACCACTTCACAAACTACAGGCCTGTTTCACTGCTTCCTCAATTTTCAAAAATCTTAGAAAAACTCTTGCCAGACTAAAATTCATCCATAAGCACAATTGACTAACTGACAGCAAATATGGATTCAGACCAGGGCTGTGCGACAGTTTTGATCGCATTTGCTATTAAAATATATAACGTGCGAAGATAAATACAAGTCCACTCGCACCGGTGCGAAAGGGTGAGAAGGACCCGTGGCGAAAAGAAATACGTCTTTCTGTACGGCTTTCAATGGCACTGCTAAGCGCGAGTGTGTGGGAGCATGATGGGAGCGATGCATGCAGGGAAATGTATTTTGAATTATAGGCTCGCCAGTTCCGCTCAACTACTAAAAAACTACATTTCACGAACATTCACACGTTGAGGAGGGGCTTTGTAACGGTCGCGGGAAATTCACTTTTTAAGCAAAACAGAAAAATGAAAAGGTATTTCTCTGTATTCGGAAGTTCTTCATCAAATAAAGATAGAAACTTCCCCGTATGGAAGAGATTGACTCGGCGACCACAAGCACAGAACCGGCACCTTCGGACGAAGCCGACTCCACCCATGAAAATGTACAGGTTTAACCTAGCCTGGTTCTACCAGACTCTCGTACGTCAATTCATTTGTACAGAGAGTCTGGACCTAATCAATTGACAAATGTTAACTCACTTGAAGGCGGGTGTCTGTTGAAGTTTAAAATGATTGGATCTGCCCAGTGCCACTCTGGATCTGCCATAACCAATCGCTAACGTTTGGTTGTGACGTATGTCATGCGCCGGGAATCATGGCCACCAACAAAACTCAGCAAAGCTTGTTCTTGCTCCGGCTTTAACTTCTCAATATTCGGCAGCGTTGCCACAACAGACCGAACAGCTTCGCTCGCATCGTTCTCCATTGTCTTCTGACTACCGACCTACAACAACAACTCAAACAGGCGCACGACTTTATCGTCATTGTTCTCAGACACGCCCTCGGTTCGCTGATTGGGCGCACGCTGTGGTAGCGCAGAAAACCAAATTACATACAGCAGGTCCAGACCTAGTACTGAAGGGAAATTCAAATTGAGCGGAAGTACTTAGGCGGGCGGAGCCAGGCTAGGTTCAACCCCCAGTGGTTAAAAACGTTCAATTGGCTGGTCTACGACCAATCCAAGAAGTCTATGTTTTGTAACTATTACGTCGAGGTAGGGGAAAGGACAGAGGTTAATAAATAAGTGTTTGTTAAATTTGTACATTAAATTTGTAAATTACTTAATTTTGTTGAATGTGTTCACCACTTCTGGCTGCTGATGTTTTAAAAGAGGCTCTCATAGTCACTTTACTATTTAATATGTTCATTGTCACTTTACTGTTGTTGAATTTGTTCATATTGTGTTACTTGTGTATATACACATCCTAATCTGTTCATATAGTTGTATCTGAATATTTTAAATTTTCTTGACTATAGTATGTGTGCTACCAAAATTATTTTTGTGCTACTGAATTTTTTTGCTTGCTGTGCTACCATTTTAAAAAGTAAGCGTACAGCCCTGATTCAGACCCAACCGATCCACTTCATTAGCCGTCATTGAGATAGTTGAAAATATCGGAAGATTCCTAGACCTAAAGAATTATGCGCTGGTGTTTTTATTGATCTCAAAAAGGCATTTGATACCATAAATCACGACAGATTAATCAATAAATTAGAACGGTATGGTAGCAGGGCGGATGTATTAAACTGGCTGAGGAGCTATCTACGTAACAGGCAACAGTTTGCGAAGATGGGTGAATACATGTCATCTTGTTTGGACGTTGCTTGTGATGTCCCCCAGGGGTCAGTGTCGGGGGCAATTATTTTTATTCTCTTCATCAATGATATATCTAAAGCATCAAATATTTTACAATTTGTGTTATTTGCAGATGACACAAATATTTTTTGCACGGGAGAGGACAGCAGTTACTGGAGTTAATTACATCTGAAATGAGCCAATTAAAAAGGTGGTTTAAATAAATTATCATTGAATCTAACCAAAACAAAAATCATGTTTGGAAATTGTAATTTAAATAATGAATAATAAATAATGTTAAGATAGATGGTGTTAATATTGAAAGAGTGTATGTAAATAAATTCCTGGGTGTTACAATAGACCACAAGCTCAGCTGGAAACCTCAAATAAAACATGTTAAATCTAATCTCACGAAGCATCTCAGTCCTGTGTAAAGCAAACCATACATTGGATCAAAAATCATTGCATATTCTCTTCAATGATCTTACCTTATTTAAATAACTGTGTGGAGGTCTGGGGGACCATTTAAAAAATATCACTGCTACCACTAGTCACACTTCAAAAATGAGCCATAAGAATAATCAATAAAGCAGGATATTATGATCACATCAACCTCCTGTATTTACATTCCCATACCATACAGTTCAATGACCTGGTTGACTATCAATTGGCACAAATCATGTTTAAAGCAAGAAACAAACTGCTACCAGGTAACATTCAAAAACCTTTTTTTGACAGAAGGGGGGGTTATAATTTGAGGGAGCAGTTAAACTTTAAGACCCTAGCTGTCCGCACGACTTTAGAAATGTCAATGCATCTCAATTGGTGGTGTAAAACTGTGGAATGGTATGAGCACGGACCTAAAGGAATGTCCAAACCTTATCCAGTTTAAAAGAAGGTTCAATGATTTTCAAAAGGTACAGGGAAGAGAGATTTAAGAAGGAAAATGTATTGAAAAAAAAATATATATATATATATAAAAGGATTGTATATATTTAAAGTGTAAATATTGTACATCAAATTGTATGAGTATTTGTATATATATAGATATATGGATTGTATAAATATATATATGTATAGATATATTGATTGTATAGATATATAAATGTATAGATATAGATATGATTGTATATATGTGTATAGATAGATATAGATATATGCATTGTATAAAATATATAAATTCAAAAAAATGATAGTATATCAAGTTGTATATATGCATGAATTGCAAATATCAAATATAGTATTGCAAATTGTACAGATAGATTGTATAGAGATTATAAGGAACACAAGAAGCTAATATAATAAATAATATTTTTTGAGCTGTGGAAAAGGGGTAGGTTTAAATAAGTTGCTCCTTTTTTAGGCATATCATATCAATTAGGGCTGGGTATCACTAGGTACCCCACGATACGATACTATCAAGATATTTTACCCACGATAACGATAATATCACGATACAGCGATTCTGCGATTATCGATATATTGCAAGAAATTTCACCCACGATACATCACGATATCTGTGTCACTGAAGAAATTCAGAATTTATTACAAAAACATTTTATGCAAAGTAACAGAAAATTAGAAAACAAAATAAATGCAGAAAACATTTCATTGCTTAGTTTCATTCGCTCTGTTTACAGTGGATGTATCGAAATGGCGAGGCGCACACAGCCTTTAGCCGTGTTCTGTAAATATTCTAGAACACACGGGAGTCCTGGAGCTCTATATCAAAATATTATCATATAGCCTACATAGATATCTATATCATATAATATATATTATAACCGCCAAAAGATGTGTGAGCCGATATTATGAATCTCAAACGACCGCGTTGGGTTCTCCGACGTTCCTGGTTCTTCAACGTCCTCATCAATGTGAAGTAGACTGAACCACGACAAGGAGGAGAAAGGGATTGTTCCCGGGCAGCGCTTAGGCACCTCCGCCTCCGGCGGTGGTCCCTCAGCGGGTCTCAAGCTGGAGACATTCGCCGCTAACAATCCCTTTCTCCTCCATGTCGTGGTTCATGTTCTTGAGGGAGTCAAAGCCAAAGTTCTTTCCCCCCAATTCATTCTCAACCTTGGCTGAGATAACCCCCAATACGAGTCTCGTTGTAGAAATACCAGAGACGAGAGTCCGACAGAACGGTTATCCAAATAACAAGGAAGTGTACAACACTTGCGATACAGTCCTGGAGCTCTATATCTAAATAATATCATATAATACATAGAAATCTATATCATTTAATACATATTATCACGGCCAACAGCGGTGTGCGCCTCCAGACGATATAATGAATCACAAACGACTTTGTCGGGTTCTGTGACGTCTCTGGTTCTTCCACTTTCACATCAACCTGAAGTCGACTGAACCGCGCGCTGCCTGCTGCCGGCTGCCCGCTGCCGGGCGATGGTGCCTCGCGGCAACCGGCAGCATGTCGCAGTTCATGTACTTCAGCCAGTTAAAGCCAAAGTTCCTTTCTCCCAATTCCTTCTCAACCATGGCTGAGATAACATAACCCCCACAGTCTCGTTGTGGAAATACAAGACACGTCAAAGAACCGACAAGAAACACTTGCGTTACAGTGTGTGTATTCACACAAACACATGTGGCGCTCGCACGGTCGAGTCTCATTGGCGGGCCAACGTCTCTGGGCGGGCCAGGCAGAGTAAGGGGAGGAGCTGAGATTCCTGATGACGTCAATAATACAGACATTCCAAATCAGCGCACTTGAGCCTCCGTTTTTTCAAAGGCGAGCAGAACAGCTAGTGCTCGTTTTACACCAAACGCAAGTTTTATCAATTGGGGGACCATAGGCAGGCTAGGGGAACTCATATTTATGTTAGAAAACCTCATAAAGTGAGATTTTCATGTCATGGGACCTTTAAATATCGATATTTGACGTCAGCATATCGATAACGTCCCGCAAGACGAAATATCGCGATATGTCGCAGTATCGATATTTTGGCACACCCCTAATATCAATATATGTAATTTGTATTCTTTTTTTTGTGAAATAACTTAAACATCATTCTTGTTTATTGTATTATCATGCTTTTTATTTTGTTTCGTATTTTTGATATGTCTGAAATAAATTGAATCAATCAATCAAAAAGCCAGGAGATAGCCCATGTATGCGTAAACATTTTTCAAAAACGAACAGCAGCTCATCCTCACTCCACAATACAGTAAACCAATCTAAGTGATGTTGAATAAGAAGCAATGGCAATGATATGACGCCCCCTTCAACTTAGAGCTACTGCGGCCTGTAGTTAGACATACTTACTTGACTGCATGCGTCTGGTCTAAATCAGTTCCTGTGTTTCTACTATTGTCATGTATTGGCATGATTTGTGTGTGGTTAAATTAAGCAGTGTTAGTTTTCGGTAATACATCAGCCAAAGTAAGCAAGTAGTTTACCTCTGTGTTTGTGTGTCTGCGCGTGTCTGTGCGTGTGTGTGTTCGCCTTGTGTGTTTGTGTGTGTGTAGGTGTGTGTGCGCACGCGGGACATTCTTTGTGATGACGTCTTGACAATAGCATTCCCCCACCACAACACTGCTCACTACACCACTGCCACACATAATGAGGCTGCTTACGCTAAGGAGTGAAGAATAAGATGGCATCTTGAGATTAGATTTTGGCCTTTTCTAAAGCTTGATGTTTCTGCCATTGTAAACAATATCATACCTGCCATCTTAAAGGATAACCAAACCAGAAGACCTTGATTGTACTTTCCAACGTCTTATGGATAAGGTCCTGTAAGGTGGTGAAGGCTGTGCGGCTTACTAAAATTACGTTGTGGTTTACAATGACACTTTGATATAGCACTTTTCATACACAAGGCCGACTCAAAGTGCTTCACATATAAACATTGTCATACAATAAAATAAAATAGATAAGTAAAAGAAAACATATGCAAAGAAATGAGTAAAATAGAAAGTTAAAAAGGGCATTTTAGTATTAAAATAGATTAAGATTTAGCAGAAAGCTAAAGCAAACATAAAAGTCTTCAGTCTTGTTTTAAAGGTGCTCAGAGTTGGGGCAAGTCTTAAATCCTCAGGGAGTTTATTCCAGCTATTTGTTGCATAGTAACTAAATCCTGCTTTCCCATGTTCGTGTTTACTCTCTAATTAACAGATTGGTCTCAGAGGATCTTAGTGGTCTAGAAGGCTTATGTAGTGGAAGCATATCAGTTAAATATTTTGGGCCAAAACCATGTAGGGATTTATAGGTTAAAAACATGATTTTAAAATCAATTCTCTGACCTACAGGAAGCCAATGTAACGATTTAAGAAAAAGTGTAATATGTTCAAATGTTTTGGTCTTTGTTAGAACTCTAGCAACAGCATTCTGAACAAGCTGAAGCTTCCATTTGACCATTGCAGTAATCAAGCTTACTAGTGATAAAGGCATGTACAAGTTTTTGTAAGTCTTCGGTGAACATGAACCCTCTAAGTCTTGCTACATTTTTAAGGTGATAATATGCAGATTTTGTAACTGATTTGATGTGACTATCGAAATGTAAATCTGAATCCATGATAACCCCTAGATTTCTGGCTTTTATTGAGGTTTTCAGGGACAGAGAGTGAAGGTGTTGTGTTACTTTAAGCCTTTCCATTTTAGAACCAAATACGTGTGTCATCAGCATAGCAATGATGGTCAATATGGTTATTTTGCATGATTTGCCCTAGTGGGAGCATGTAGATGTTGAATAAAGAGGGTCCTAAGATCGAACCTTGTGGGACTCAACATGTCACGTTGGTTGATTCTGATAAAAAGTCGCCAATGGAAACAAAGTAGTTCCTATTTTGTAGGTAGGACCTGAACCAATATAAGACTGTGCCTGACAGCCCCACACAGTTTTCAAACCTATCCAAAAGTATTGTATGGTCTACAGTGTCGAATGCAGTACTGAGGTCAAGTAGCATTAGTATTGAGGTTTTGTCCAGAGTCTGTTAAAATGGATGTCGTTTACAACTTTAATAAGGGCGGTCTCAGTGCTGTGCAGGGGTCGAAATCCTGATTGGAAGGTGTCATAGCAACCAGTTGATGCCAGGAAGTGATTAAGTTGCTGGAGGTCAACTTTCTCAATGATTTTACTTATGAAGGGAAGATTTGATATTGGTCTGTAGTTGTTAATAATAGAGGCATCTAGGCTCCGCTTTTTTAAAAGGGGTTTAATAACTGCAGTTTTCAAAGCTTTTGGGAAATTGCCTTACTGGAGAGAGTTGTTAACTATCTGCAATATGTCTACTGCTAGGCAGTCGAAAACATTCTTAAAGAGGTTGGTAAAGTATCAAGGCAACAGGTGGATGGGTTTAGTTGTGTCACATTTTCCACAAGAGTTAGAGAGTCTATAACATTAAAGCATGCCATCCGTGCCATGCTACTTTTGCCTGAACAGGGTTGTAGTCCAACATTTTTGTTTGAAGTGCAGATATTGATGGCGCGTCTGATGCCTTCAATTTCATCAGTATAAAAAGCTTCAAACTCATTGCATTTCTGCGTGGAATGGAGATCAGGTGGAATTTGTGTTGTGGGGTTGGTCAGTCTGTCAACAGCTGCAAATAGGGTTTTTGCATTATTAGTATTGGTTTTAATGATATTGGAGAAAAATGTTTCTCTAGCACTTTTTAAGTCTAAATTGTAGGCACGGAGGCTCTCTTTATAGATATCATGGTGAATATGAAGTTTTGTTTTACGCCAGATGTGTTCAACCTTCCTGCATTCTTTTTTCTGTGCTGTTACAGAAGCAGCTTTTCTCCAGGGTGCCTTTTGCTTTCCAGAAATCGTTTTAACCTTATAAGGTGCAATGGCATCTAGGACTTGCAAAATTTTCAAATTAAAGTTTTCTACAAGATCATCAGCAGAACATGGGTTGAGAGGTGGTAGCAAGGAGATGGCCTTTTTAAAAAGTACACAAGAATCTTCATTGATATACCGTTTTTTGACAGTATTTGATTTTGTCTGTATGTCGGGAATAAAAGATATGTTAAAGAAAACACAAAAGTGGTCAGACAAGGAAAGATCAGTCACCGAGAGATCAGAAACATTGAGGCCCTTTGTGATAACCAGGTCTAGAGTGAGCCCCTTACAATGAGTAGCCTCTTTCACATGTTGAGACAGAATTTGCAGAGTATGTGGGTGGCCTGTAAATAATTAATAGGAGAACATTCAATACAGCACTAAGGTATTCAAATGATGGAAAATCACCAAATAACATCCGTTTCCCCTGAAATACATTTTTAAATACAGCAGCAATCCCTCCACCTCTTTTTCCAGATCTACATGCATCAAAAAAGTTATAGTTGGGAGGAGCTGTCTATCAGAACAGTTGCACTGTTATTTTGTTCCAGCCATGTTTCAGTTAAAAACATAAAATCCAGTTTAGAAGTGGTAATAAAATCATTAACTAAAAATGATTCTTTATTAAGAGACCTAACATTAAGTAGAGCCATCCTGATGGTGTTGTTGATAGGCTTTAAGGTTGTTTTTGGTTTGGAGGCAATAGGTATGAGATTTGTGAGGTTAGCAGTGTGTCCAAGTTTCCCTTTGTTTACTCTCTTAGTGGCTAAAGCATGAATGCAAAAGTTGCCATGTTTTGACATAGGCAACCTTGGGTTCTGCAGATTATGTGAAACTTCCTTTATACTGTGTCTACGGCTGAACCCTTTTTTGTCTCAGTAATGCTCAGGACTACTATCAGTACGGGGGGGGGGGGGGCTGGGGCGCCCTCCGCTTGGGTGTTATCAGCCTGTGGCCATGACGTGGCGATGCTATCATTGACACAGATGCAAGTTTGATGCCAACATATTCCAGTTTCTTAAATTCAGCTGGAAAATCGCAAAGGGAGGAGACAGTGTAGCTGGAGTTGTTGGTGTGGCTATGGGAGAGATGAGGCTGGAGGTCATCATCGATGGGGGAATGCAGAGGAGGGGGGTGGCCGTTCCTCGCCAAGCCAGCGTCAGCGATGTCAGTCGGGCGGGCTGGGCTGTCTGCTTTCTGTGTGCCAGATAGTGGCAGAGTAGATGTGTTGGGGAGGCTGTAGTCTCGCTTCTTCTCAACCTGTGCTCTGACTGTGGCCTGTGTGTCAGGCCATGGAGATTTGTGGGAAAGTGAGAAGAGAAGATTGTCCCTTAACAGTTTTGAGCCTACCCTGTTTGGGTTTAGGCCATCTGCTCTGAAAAGATATTTGCGCCCCCAGAATAAGTTGAAATTGTCAATAAAGCCCCTCCCTCTTTTATTGCAGACTCTAGAAAGCCATGTATTCAGTACAAGTAGACGACTGAATCTGTTTATTCCCCTGTCGACTGCTGGTATGGGTCCACTGATGAATGACTTAATGTGTATTTTGTCCAGTGTATCCAATAGATCAGTGTAATCCCTCTTCAGAAGTTCTGACTGTTCTCTTCGAATATCATTAAGTCCTGCATGCACAATAATCGGTGCGATTTTGGGGTTTTCCAATATGATTGTGGCGAGTTTCTGGTTGATATCACTAACCTTCCCATCTGGGAAGTAGCATGTTTTGATCTTCTTACCGGTTATATCCTTGAAGGTTGAGTCTCCTATAATCAGAGTGTCTGGTTCATCTGCTTTCTGTGAGATGGGCCCTTGTTGGCTTGAGGGTGGCGGTGGCAGATGCATGCGCAGCCCGCCTCCGTGGCGACTGGTTCTTGTTCCATCTCTGTCCGCTCCGTCCGTCCAGACACATTTCGGGGCTCAGGAGTGCACGGGTGGCCGACGCATGCGCAGCTCCCCTCCATGGCGACTGGTTCTTGTTCCGTCTCTGTCCGCACCATCCGTCCGGACGCATGCTGGGGCTCAGGGGTGCACGGGTGGCCGACGCATGCACAGCTCGCCTCTCTGGCGACGGGTTCATGGTCGGTCCCTGTCTGCACTGTTTGTCCAGACGCATTTCGGGGCTCAGGGGTGCATGGGTGACAGGCGCGTTCGTCGACTCTTGAAGGGGCAGGAACCGGTTCTTCAGCGGCAGGGTTAACTTTATTGACGGGCTAATCCGGCTGATACATGCAACTTTAGCTTTGGGTAGCTTAGCATTTGGCGTTGAGTGAATTTGTTGACACAGTTTGGTATGTTGTTTTGGCTTAGCGCCGACTCTGTGCCAGTGAGACACAGCTGGAACTATCTCTCTCTTGTCCAGCTTCGGGAAGGATACAAAGTAGCTTTGATCATCTTGCTGTGTATTTGTCTGAGTTAGCTCAGCAAACTCACCCATCGGAACTGTATCCTGGAGAAGTCCTTTGCATTTTTCTAATGCTGCTAGTCTCGTTTCAAATAAAGCCACTGACTGTCGCAGATTGGTGCAGTCTGTGCATTTCCCAGTCTCTGAGATATCCGAGTACAGAGGCATGTTGGCGATAGGAAAGTCCAAGGCTTTTGCTGCGGTCTGATCCGGGAGCCATAAAAAGTGCCAAAGTGTATTGTTGAATCGGGCGATGGAGGACGACGGAAACAAACTATATATTGTTAAGTATTATGATCATGAAATAAAATAAAATAAAGTAGAACTGAACGATGAATTAAGTAGTTTTTTCCAATGCCTAGCGGAGCTTCGGGAAACATGACCTCTCTCTCTGCTGCTTTTTAAAATTAATGTCTTTTTTTTTTTTTTCTTTAAAAAGAGTCCTTAAATTCCCTGTACCGCAGTCCAGGAAAGAGATAAAGGGGTATCTGGGTATGACTGGCTTTTATTACACATACTTTTGTAACTTTCCTTCCGTAGTTTCCCTTTTGACCGAATTGCTTGGGAAGTGTACAAACTTTACCTGTACCCCTTGCTATCAGTATGACTTTGAAACCGTTTAAACGTCGTTCAGAAGGGCCACAGTGTTTGGCAGCACCGCGGCTTTGTCCAAAATTGTACCCTCCATGTGGATGTTAGGGGCATCGGGGCTGGAGATTTCTTGTCCCAAGTTGATGCAGCTGGGATGGATCATCCAGTGGCAACATTCTCAAGAAAGTTAAATTCATACCAGGTTAAACATTCTGAGTTTGAAAGGGAAGCCTTGGCCCTTGTTTGGTCTTTCCAACATTTTGATGTGAATTAAGTGGCAAATCCCAAATTGTATACACTGAGCATAATCTGTTGGCTAATCTGCGGACTTTACAGAACCAAAATCAGCTCCTGGTGAGGTGGGCCTTTTTTCTAGAGCCATACTTCCTTGGCATTCGTCATAAAAACAGGAAAACAGAACCTGCCTGCTGATGCCCTACCCCGAAGCCTCTATCCCATTAAAAGAAGAAAGTCATGTAAAGTAAATCTTTCTTTGGCCATTGATCCGTTTTTGTTTTGTTTTTTGCTTGAGTAAAGGGAGTCGAGGCCCCCTACTCTAAAAGGGGTGGGTGTGAGCTGCTTCTGTTGGAGTGCAGCAGGTTAATTTGGCGCATTGGGCCAAAATCGATATATAGCTTGCCCAAAACCTGACACACTCTCTCTCTCTTGCTGCAGGGCTGGCTCTATATGGTTGGTTCCAGTACCATTTTGGGTTTGTTTCTTTCTGGAACCATCTTATAACACTCCATCCACGCCATTTTAAACCCACATCTATACTACTCACATACCGAAGATACCAACTTACACACACTAATTGGAGCCTTAGAATTTTGATTATTTAATCAATTCCTCTAATTTAACCCATTCTTCATGTGCGGTCTCCCTCTTTGTTATGGGCCTAGATCCAAGGTCAATACATGTTACATTGGGAGCTAAGGTTAGAGTCAAATGACTTGCACTAGAGACGTTTTTGTTGGCATTTATAGAAAGGGAGCACTCCAACCACCTGATTACATAGACACGCTCTAGTGGGACAAACACTCCTCCGCGTCTCAGTCTACATATACACCGCTAACCAATAGGTCCACACACAGCATAGGGTTTTTCCATTCCATTCCATTCCCGTTTTGCACAAAACATGCAGAGGCTTTTATATTTTCATGTGACATATTTTGATATATAACAGGGTTAAAGAGGCAATCTGCTAGTTTGAGTGAGACTTATTGGCATATTGTTTTGGTGCTGATATGATATGATGGTTGCAACCCAAAATCATCTGTTCTCTCTTGAAAACAGCTGGACAGCATATGCGGTATGGTTTACACTAGATGGCCTTTTTGTCATTACTTCATATAAGAGTTATAATATTTTCATATAGATATTTATTTAGGATAAAACAGGCATAGTATTCAGCTTCTTAGTTTGTTTGAAGTTTTATATAGTTAGCAGGACACCATAGGATGCACATAGATTGTGCAACATATCAATGGCAAACAGCTATGCAGTTGCTTAATTTAAAGGGTTCGTTTTTCAGAGTTTCAGAAAGTTTAGAGTTATCATGCCGAAACATAATAACTCTAAACTGTCTTGGAAGATGTGTTCGTCAACATCTCACTAGTCACATTTTAGGCCTACAACTGACAAAATGTTCCTATGTAGGCACAGTAGACGGCGTGCCCACAGCACCTACCCACCTTCTCTCAACACGTTCAAGTGCCAAGCAGGATGGTAACTTATGACTGGACCAGACACACCAGAAAAACTCCTACTGAAGCTAATTTAATACATTGTGGTTCAAGCACTCGCTGCCTGGAATGTTACATTCAAATATTGGACCTTTCGATGTCCATTTTAACAATATCCTAAAATTAGATTTATATAATCTATTTATAATGTGTATTTTATTATGTTGTACTTCTTGCCAATTATTTTCAATGTATTATGCATCCAACGTATTTGCCTGCTGAAATGCGAAAGGAATTTCAATGTAAAGAACAAAGCTTTCTGCACAAATGACAATAAAACACTTCTCTTGACTTTCATGTATTATTTTAGATATCATCTTAGGTTGCATATTATTAAGTGATATTGTTTGGTTTGATTTTTTCGTCAACTGTTAGTGTGTGAGTGAAATGCTCTATGAAGTATCTGCTCCAGTTGACTGACTCTGCTCAATTCTGCCCAATCTTAGTCTATATCAGTTCGGGGAATACAACACTTCTCACTCAATGGCAGGGAACTGTAGGAAGGAAGGGAACAAACAGGGAGGGGACCTTTTCTCTCTTTACAAAACTAGAACACCTCAAAAGTTTGATGTTGCTTTAGAGATAAATGGAACATAACTATTGACTTGGCCCAGTTAAGGGGTATGGTATGCATGGAAGCCTCTGAATGCACATATGTTGTCTATTATTTTGGCCCTAAGAGGAATGTAACAGGTTAACTAACATTCCCGAATATTTTATCAGGAGAGGATCATGGAAAGACACATTAATTTTAAAAAGTGAATGATAGATCACACAAATTCGGACCAATTTCAGCCAGGAAAAAGTCAACAGGGGGACCAAAAACTGCTATGATGGATATGATTTCTTTTTTCTTTTTCAAGTAAAGTCATTATTTCGAGAGGGTTATGGAAAAGGAAGAAAGAAGACCATTACAGATGTGGAAAAAGTATGACTTTCGAGGAAAGAAGATGTTGCATTAAGAGAGATGTAACTATTTATCAAAGCAGAACATGTGAGATTACTTGTGGTGTAACTTACCCATTGGTTGTTTACCCATTACTTTAAATGTGTTCTGTTATTAAGTTTATTTGTCCATGTCAACATGAAAGTTAATTTATTAAAAAATTATTCATATTAAAGTAAATCTTTCAGAGTGTGAATTATAGTGCTTTTTGGGACACTTCTAACTAACACAGAAAGGCACAGCAAACACAAAGTGATAGATGAAAACTCTATGGACCTGCAAATCCTTCAAAAATATAATGGTTGTAAACTATGGAGTGGTGTCAGCATTACCTAGTGCAGCACCCCCAGCTTTTCTTGTTGGCCCACAATCCTCTTTGAAGTACACTCATAACTAGCTACATGTCCACTAGCTGAATCTCAATAATTCAAATATCACACTTGTCAAGTTTTGAATAGAGGGATTAGACGTTCCATTTTTCGGCTTTTCTTTTGTCTTTTTGAAGATCCTTCACTCTAAAACCCAACAACATTTGATGAGAGAATTCTGAAGCACTCTAACCGTAACAGTAGCAACAGCCACAGTAACTATGGCTAATCAGTCAGACAGACAGAATCTGCTGTTGGATACGGACAGAATTTGCATTTTGGTTGTAAAAGCTATGTGTAAGTGTGTTATTTACGTCTGCAAAGTAAAGTAAAGTCCTTTCTAAGTCCTAAGTGAACACTATTAATTTAAATTTACATTACATATAGGCCTATATTTAGGGAAATTAGCAGACACTTTTATCCAAAGCTACTTTCAGTAAGCATTTGTCTGAAGAAAGAGAAAGTTAGAAATGTAAAGATTTCAAACGAGCAGTTACTAAATTCAGTTGCACCACAGATATACAGTAGTGTCCTAACTAGCCCTCCCCCAATAAAGTAGGCTATGTCAAAACGGACAAGGGGGAACCATTAAGGAAAACACAGAACAACAAAAGCAAACAGATACAAACTACTAAATCCAGTTAAACCTTTTTTACAAGAGCTTTGAACTAGACAAAACACAAACAATTTAACTGCAGTGTGTTCTGGAGGTTATTCCATGACGGTTGGGCAAAATCTGAGAAAACTTGTGTTATAACTAGACTATGTTCTACGTTAAAACTACGGCTCCTGGTTCATCTACTGTTGGCATGAGCAAGAAGGTCTGCTGGGAAGCCTCAATATTAATGTCAGCAGTCCCATGTCCTCCCACTGTGTATTACTCACAGCAACACCAGCATTGGTGAGATGGTTGGCTAGCACGTACGTCAATGTCCAACCACCACTGTAGGAACATAATTTATGGTTTCTTCATAGTGAACCCTCAAACTTTGGTTGTCTACATACGTCTTATTTGACGGGTAACCTTCTACTCATACGACAAATAAAGTCATCCTTCTACCGTCATAATTGGTAGTATAAAATACAGTGTGCTTTATATTTTACAAACCATCATGACTTACTTGATGCCTGTGATGACGCGGCTATTGGCGCGTCCTCACGCATCCGTATTGAGGCCGCACCGGGGCATTTATCTTGCATGCAAGAGTAATCAAGTTTCTGCATAATGTTTGGGGCTTGATGAATTAGGCGATTGTTGGGCGGGTTCGCTTATTGAGTGGTAAAAAAAAAAGACAACTGCTCACCGCCGTTGTCAGCTGTGCGTTCCATGCGGCTTCTAGGAAGCGCGCGCCCGGCTGGGGACAGCTATATGGTGCGGGGGCGTGCGCGAGTGACGCCGTTGCGTCTCCGCGAAATCAATTATCTTTATTTTAACATGTACTTTGTAAGTAGTGGCGTGTGTCCACGCAAGAATAATAACTAAGGTCCGATGTAGTTTAATTTATTATAGGTACGTTTGTTTTGACCAGTTTGATGCATATTTAGTTGATTGATATGTAAACACCCCCGGCGATATTTCATGAATTGGAATGTACCAATCTCGGGTGATCTGACGAGCATATAACGGAGGCGTGTCCGTTCCGAAGGGGGGGATTAAAATTGATCAAAGTAATTTTTGCTTTACTGCTGCATTTTTGTGCTGAACCTAAGACCCTCGATATTCTACCCTTTGACAATGCCTCTCAACAGAAAGCAGTACATGTCAAATAAAACCAGATACAGCTAGAAAAACATTCCAATGAATGACAAACAGTGGTTATCATTTTCTGACCTTCATCATGAGCTTTCAATAAGCTATTTATAATGTATACAAATGCTTGTTTGCCTGGAATACATTGGAAAGAGGAACGATTCTAGACCCACTTGAAAAGTCTACTCTCACAGTAGAGTAGACTTTTATCAACCCTTGCTGACTCTGAGGGGTAGTGTTGTGGTTTAGGGGAGTCATAGTACAGGGTTTCAAATTTATCATAGTCCGTGGATTGAATGCCACAAGGGACAGGGTTTTGAGTGCCCAGACACTGACATTTGTTTTGGCATTAGCTCAGTGTGCTACAACAGCAGGGTAGCAATGGGACTACTGCATGGGAACACTGCAAAAGCTCCACTATTGGCCCGAGTGGGTAAGCGGCATGTTAAAGGTGCTGTAGGTATTTTAAGTAATATCAATTGTGAATAAATTGTTAGAAAAACGATAGCAATCCATCAGCTATCTGAAAGCCTGTCTGGGAATATTTTTCCAGTTGTCTTTGCCTGCCTTTGTATGAAACTATTGACATGGTTGTTGCTCTGGGCGCACATCTGAACCATCAGGGCATATTTTTGCTGATTGGTTCATGGTATCCATCTTGCCTTTCAATCACAGGTGCGTGAATGCACCTGTGAAACATAAAAATGACGCAGAAGGTGCGTGACTGCACCTGTGAATCCAAAAAATAAAGCAAATGAGAGAAGCAAAGGGAGAAATGAGTCTTGTGAATCTTTTTGGGCTGTTGAGTTTCAGAATCGTGCTTACTTTTGCTGTCTTTAAGACTCTTGAATCGTACCTACAACTGCTTTAATATTAATACTAATATTAATGTTGGGGAATACAACACTTGGGAGTACTGGTCGTTCTTTTGACTTTGTCTTAGTTGAGGCTGTTTGTGAGGAGCTCCCCTGTCATTGACATCAAAATATTGAGGTTCTTAATGAATGTTTTTTCTACATTTCATAGGTTGTCCCTAAGGTATTATTATTATTTGGATTGATAAATCCATTCAATTTGGGAATTTACCCGTGTCATTAAATCTTCATCCCTTACACTGATATTGCGCTCAATTCTGTGCTATGGTCGTCTCATGGCTGGACCCCTCCTTTACAACCCCTCTACCTCTGGACTGGATGTAGCTGTTTTAGCGTCAACGTAAGTACGCAAACTAGGTATGTAAGGTCACCTTCAGAGAGACCCTACTGTTTAGGGTCACTCTAAAGGTCCCCCATGACCCACCTTTTCCCATCCCCACCCCATAATGACCAGCTATCTATTCTAGTTCTGTTCTAGTTCTATTCCAAAAGCTTTAGAAAGAATTCCTCGCTTGAACATATGAATACTGTTTCCTCTTCACCCATGTCCCTGAACATTTATAGCCTCTTCTACAAGCCTGATCCATGTACTGTATCTCATTGGTGATCTACCCTTTCTGAGAGCCCACATAATTAATGCTGGTTACGTAGACTTCAAATTCATAGTAACGGTTTGCAAAGATGTTTTTTTCCAAAAAACTAAAGGTCAAACAAGTATGGGATAGGTTCCATACCTATTGGAACAAAAGTTTCTGCAACTATTCATTACAAAGGTGTTTGTCTTCATCTCTTGGAAAGAGCCTGACGGACGCATGGACTGCCTGAGGGGAGATTTATTGCTAATCCTTTGCAATCTATTTCATATTATCCTGCATGACAGGTCCTCTGAGCTTGATGAAGGCGAGATAGACCACCAGATTTTGCTCACCTCCTATAAAGGTCATTGGAAATATAAATGTGCACACACACACACACACACACACACACACACACACACACACACACACACACACACACACACACACACACACACACACACACACACACACACACACACACACACACACACACACACGCACACACACACACACACACTTCTATTTGAACTCAATCAAAGTCAAACAATACAATCTTAATATTCTACTAATAAATTTAGTTAAACTGCACTTTAAGTCAAATTATTCAGATTGTATGTTATGAAAGGATTCAAACTGGGCCAAGAATGGCACGAAATGTTTGAATTTCATTTGTATCAACTTTGTTCACTCACACTTTAACTGACATTTTTGAATGATACGTCCCGATTAAAAAGTAATCATGCTTTTCTTTTTGTTTTGATCTATCATGTCAGTACTTCAGACTCACTAAAGCAACCAAGAGCCCATAGAAGGACAGGGTCTGCTTCATCAAAGTGCTTAGATCCTCTTAGAGAGAGAAGAAACTTCAACAAACTGGTGTCTCTCTTCCCAACTCCAGGCAAACACACTTCTCTACTTTACTCACTCAAATAACGCTAAGCCCTCTCAGCTCGTGTAGCTGTTGAACACACAAAAACATTCGCTGAAAAGCTTTGTTTACTTAATACTCTCTCTCTCTTTCTCTCTATCTCTCTCTCTCTCTCTCTCTCTCTCTCTCTCTCTCTCTCTCTCTCTCTCTCTCTCTCTCTCTCTCTCTCTCTCTCTCTCTCTCTCTCTCTCTCTCTCTCTCTCTCTCTCTCTCTCTCTCTCTCTCTCTCTCTTTCTCTCTCTCTCTCTCTCGCTCTCGCTCTCTGTCGCTCTCTCTCTCTTTCTGTTGCTCTCTCTCTCTCTCTCTTTCTCTTGCCTCTCCTCTTCTCCTTCCAGCAATGTTGTGCAACTTTGGAATAGTTGCAAAACATTTACTAAGAGAGAAGATAATGTATACATCAAAAGATAAAATAATTACAATAAAAAAATGTATTTGACATGATTGAGCATTTCATATGAAAAGACGTCTCTCTGTGATGTTTGGAGAGACATAGCAGTTCACTGATGCATCCATTCCTTTGTCCGTTGTAATTAGGTTTCTTGTGGGTCTTTATGTGTAAGGGGCCACACTTCCCTTGATTTACGTAACCGTTATGCATGGAAGCTTCATTAGCCAAATGTTCCATAGAATGCTCTTCTTCATATGAACGGAAAGAATGAGTCACTGATTGGCACTCTGTCATACACTGAGAAAATGTGTGTTTTCGTTTACGATTTCCAATTAAATGATTAAAATATGATCATTCATTCATCTATATATCTATCGATATACATTTATATATATAAACAACACATATATATATATATATATATATATATTAATATCAATATAGATGTATAGATATAGATATATACATATAGGGTGCTGAAGAAAATAAAGTTACTAATTGTGTGTTGCACATGCTTTAGGGTTTGAAGATCAGAATTATTATCCTGCTTTCCGAAAAATGGGAGTGTGTCGCAACAAAACAGTAAGGGACACTCATGTCGCCATTACTATGTTCTATGATGAGTAAAGATTTCAACACAGTCGTACAGAGTCAAGGGGAGTATATGTCTTGCAAGCCAGACTATTGTTTAGCTCTTCTTGTCATGATCGATTAAGTAAGCAAGCGCCGTCAACCGAGATCCAGCACTCTGAGGGGCTTTGTTTTCTTGTTTGGGGGGTTCTTTAATCTAGGGGGGCCCACGTTCAAACCTTCCCTTGGGGAACAAGGCCAAATATGTGGTGTCATGTTGTAACTGAGGAAATAAACAAAGAGGAATAGACCAGCCAACAATAATTGGGATACTATTGGGATACATCAATTCATGTGAGAATGTAAGATTCAGCAGATCGTGGATGCTGTCCCCTAACCCTGGCTTAAAGGCATCAATCACTTGTGTTACAACAATCAGTGTATTGCCAACTTAGGCATAACAAAATCTCCTATTCATGTTTTCCGGGATACATGTGTAAATAACGACATTGTGTCCGTGATACAAAGATGTACCAATAGTTATTGTACGTTTACCACACCTCATGATTTACTGCAACAGTTGTTTTGACACAATGGGGACTTGTTGCATAACCCCCTAACATCAACTGAAATAACCAACACATAAACACCACCGCAAATTCATGTGCCTCCGTTCTAGCGTCTACAGCATAAGAGCACAACATCTTGCCTCTCATTATGAACGTGGCGTCCTCAAGGTCATGCAAATTAGAGGCATTTGCAATTTCATCTATACTTTCTAACCTTACATAAATCCTTCACTTTATCCCTCCATACACACCGCCGGTTTTTGGTCACAGATTGCTCTGTTTGACATGGAATACAACACCCACACACAACCACACACACACACACACATGCACACACTCACACACACATGCACACACTCACACACACAAGCACACACACACACACACACACACACACACACACACACAAGCCAAAGTTGCCAAAGTAAGTCAGAAAGAAGAAAACTTTACATCTAGGTATGACATCTAGGTATGCATCAGTCCCATGTGTTTTTATTGGTTTATTTGTCCTGACACTACTCTCTGTGTTTGTGCAGATGCTCATGTTTCTGTAATATACAAGATCATTTCCACAGCTTCGAACCAAGTGGAAATTAAATATGATGTGATGACTACATGTTGTATTAACGTTAACGTCTCCACGCCTGTCTCAATGCGCATAATGCGCATTTCCCTGGACTATATTCCTTGCACATTGCACATATTGTTATAGTTAATTCTGCGAACATTTGCAGATTCCATGCTCATATTTCACACATTCCTGCACAACTGTACATACATACATAGAAACAGACATACTCTACATATCCTCTAGATATTCCTCATATATTTTACATATTCTTTCTTGTTACTATGTTAAGAAATCAATAAAGTCAACAAAAGCAAAATTCGAATCTGATGCTGATGCCGGGCAGCTCGCCAGGTTAGTATGGGCTTTCCATTAGCCGCTTCCATTGACCTGCTGAGTTACACCTGCCTAGCTCATTTTCATGTGAGGGGAATACACTTTAAATTACTTTCCAAAGATTTCTAATATTTTCAAAATCGTCGCTTATTGTCGACAAACACACAGATAATTCGCTGCCGCTGAAAGATAAACCTTTGCATAGAATACCTAGCCAGAGGCCGACAATAAAAATAGTTCAATAATATTATCAACAGGTAGCCTT
This sequence comes from Gadus chalcogrammus, assembly GCF_026213295.1. Lineage (NCBI taxonomy): Eukaryota > Metazoa > Chordata > Actinopteri > Gadiformes > Gadidae > Gadus > Gadus chalcogrammus. The sequence continues at coordinate 9,125,311 of NC_079425.1, read as the reverse complement.
GTATAATTTATTATTATCACAGTTAGCTTTTTTACCAAAGCACCAAAAATAAGAATAAGCTTGCTTAGAATAAGCAACTATTCTGAAGCACAATGGAAATCCTTGTAAATTAGTAACTAAAAGCTAGGCTATGGTAACCCTGCAAGTCAATGGAAGCTGCTAACGGAAAGCTTATGCTAAATTAGTAAACTCCCCTTCTGGACGCACAATGATGAATCTTGAACCAAACAACTATTCTGAATCCGGCAATAAGACAAGCAAATGCCAATTGACCGATATCTTGGCATATTACTTTAATATACAATTTAATCATTTTACAATGGCATAAATGAAAAATATGCTCTTGGGATGTTTATTCAAACTGACTGTGCAAGCAGACAGGTAGGTTTAGCAGGTAGTTGGCAGGCAGGAAGATAGGTAAGTAACTGAGCAGGCGGGTTCAAAAATAATACACTATAAAGTGCAAAACCAAAAGGAGAAAGTATGGGCCTCCGATAACTTCCAATGTGTTCCTTTGCCAAACCAACCAAGGCATATGTGCTGAACCGCCTTTATGTTTTCCTTAAGATTTACAAAGTAATAGTCTCAGGACTACCTTATGTCAGTTAAAAATAAATGTCTCTGAATTTCCTTCAGTCAAAACCAAACCAAAAAATAAGATCCCATTATCTGTTTCAAACCGAATAAGTCTGTGAAAATATTTGCCACAATAGCAACATGGAGAAACAAAGAGTAAACGAAGGCTGATTATGATAATCATGCATGGGCTCTCAAACTGCAACCATCTAGGATGTGGAGGAAACACATCCATTTTTTAACTAAGTATACAGGCCTATCAGTCTGACTCTTAACTTAGGCTACAACGATTGATCATTTAGTTTTGATCTGTTGCTTTTGGCAGTGGCCATGCACACCTCTTTCAAATGACAGGTTCTTACTCTTGCTCCCTAGCAGAAGACACATCCCAAAGTTTAGGCTCACTAAATCCAAAACATTCTTAAAACCACAAGGTGCAGTGTGTCTTCCCTTGGCCATGGAAAAAAAATATCATAGCTTGTCTGGATCTTCTGTATCTTAAATAAGGTAATTAGATAAGATTACAAAACTGTTCACAGAAAAGAACAGTCTTCCAAATGCACACATTGTGTGATCTTTGTTATAATTGTTATTGATGGTGTTTTTTGTTTTTTTGTAAGATACGTGCACTTACTTAAACAAGGATAGAGAGTTTCCTGGGCTCAAGTATGAATCACCACATGAAACATGTTCAACACAGCGCCAGATAGGAGCAGACACAAACAGATACATCAGTCATCTGAGGGAGGTCAATCAGGGACAACTCAAATTGGGAGAGTTTGAGTTGTTTTCCATTTGTTTGCAATTTTTATATCTTTTAACTTTTGGGGGTTGAACTGTGTGTTAGGGGGGAGGTGTAAATCTTAAAATTCATTTTTCTCCCTGTTGACTATGGGAGCCCAAAATATGAATCACGCAGGCAAGTTGTTTATCAGCAAGGTGGCCAAAGACTGCTCCAACAACGGCTTAACTGAAACTGAGAATCATTCCTTCATAAACCTTGAGGTCTTCCCTTGACTTATTGCAGACAAGTCGTTTGGTCTGATAGCTTTTCTATCCCCTTTCTGTATATCTCTCTGTTTTTCTCTTGGCTCTTTCACACTCCGAGGGAAGTTCCTCTTCATTTCTTTTGGATAAAGTAATCCCAAACTGTAGATATTAACCTTTTCAGCACCGTTAGTAGCATGCTGTGCACAGGATATTGAAATCAAATTAAGAGATGTAAGATTGTTCAGCGCTAGAACAACCATTTTCGAATATCATATCCACTGTGGGTCCTAGGTTTATGGTTTTAATGGAATTTCTTTGCACTCACTGCATCATGTTGGAGTAAGTTGATGTGGCTTTAGAAAGTGTCCATGGTCAGTATTCAGAATCCATTCCAAGGATAATGTACCAATCCTGGGTGGCCTGGTTCTTCAAAACCTTTATAATGTTCTTGTACAAAGTTTCAACATACCACACATATGTGACCTGACTTCTTGTTTCATAAAGGTCACCTCTTCTATCGCTTCCAAAGCAGGGAATATCTCCTACTATAACAACTATTACTACTACTATTACTATTACTGCTACTTCTTTTAATGATAACCTCATCCCTTAATCGCTAATGTGATGATAATCAGTTGAGAAATAGTTGACTAATGGTGTTCATGTTTACTAATGGTGTTCATGTTAACGTAGGGAATGGTGTTCACGTTAACTAAGGAATTCACTCATACATTATTTAATAGGGTTAGGGTTAACCCTGACCCCAGTAGTATGCTATATAATAATGCTGATCATGCTTAGAAAAAGGCTTCAGTAATGCAAAAAAATACGTCTTTTTGGAAATCCGATGAACTAGAATCCTGAGAAAATGCTACAACTTTATACCACTGTTTCTCTGAGGAGAAAACTGACTGTGTTGCTTCTTTAAGAACTGCACTGCCTCGACCAAATAGCAACTGGGCAGTGTAGCTCAGGTGTGCCCTGTTCCCATAATGAGGATTTGGCCGAACACCAATCATGAGGCTCACCTTGCCATTCACTTTAGGAGGGAGATGTTGGAATTGTAGAATTGTTGTAGGTTTAAGTGCCATAGCAATGTGCCAAATCCTATGACAGAACAGCTCTTCTGCATGACAATCAATCGTCTATGGTTCTATGTTAATATAATGAGGATATAGACAAATGTTAGGTTGTGTAACTAATATTTTATTTTTCAATTCTGTGAAAAAAGGGAACCTATCTAATGCCTTTATCAAAACAATATAATAACACAGTCACTCATTATATTATTATACAAAGGACTTCTCAAAAACAAAAAAAAAGTATTTACAAACGATGTCCATTAATGTACAAGAGTGAATGCAATGCTACCATAGCACTTGACCCCGAGATAGCTAAAATGATGTCAAAGGAATAAAAACAGAAAATTATCTTTGTTTAGAGGCGGGGCATTATGGTGTGCTTAATATCCAAGTTTTAAATTAAATCTTCCTTGAAGTTAAGGGGACAAGTCAGGCAAGATTTGTCAGATTTAAAGATGTAATGATCATAATCCTCATATTAAGGTTAAGAAAAGATCAATATGCTAAACTCAAAGAATTACAAAGATGTCTCTACTATAATGGTGGTTGCTCAACAATCCCAAATAGCAATATCTTTGAGCAGTTGCACAATACATGCTGAGCTGTATTTTGACATGCTTTAAGCAATTGCCCATTACATGCATCAACGCAATAGAGGTTTGGACTGTAAAAACATTCATTTGTCTTTAGGAGGGGCCATAATTTAATTTCCCCAAATTATTATTTTTCCTTAAAACAGGTACTATCACACTACAATACATCCTTGCACAAAATAAGGAAAATATATAAATTATAAATAACATTTAGAAATGCATTTAGTTTAACATTTAGAATCCAAAAGGAACTAAATGGGGATTAAGTCAGAGGAAATCTACATTGATAACAAAGAAACTGTTAATATATAGTATTCAATTCTTCAAACACAATATAAAATACATTCTGTACAAAATGATTAAATACAGTGTGATCAGTTTACATTCCTATGTATTAAAACCAATTTATAAATGTAAGGATATTTAATAATTCCAATGTAAACATAATATTGTTACTCCCATTGTATTTAAATCAAATATAGAGATTCACAGCACCAGCTGTTCAATAAATCTTGTTTCAACATAACAATCTGCATTCGCAGATGTTTCTATAAAAATATATGCATCTTTATTCTTGGCCTAAGAGAAAAGTCCATTAAAGGCTGAAAGTTATTAATTATACTGGTTATTACGTTTGAAAATACAAATCATCTTTAATGACTTGTTTTCCTACTCATCCAGACAGTGATGCTGCCATGATATTAATCCTGCTGGACAATTTCTGTCTGAGTGTTGGGTCTCTGACCCCAAGAGTAGGAGCCTCACTCTCTCACCGCAAAGGTGCGGAAAGAGCCACCTTCTGTGTTGCTTTTACTGTAAAAGAAAAAAAGGGACTTTCATGAATCAGTCTACAAACACATGTGCTTCCTGTGTAGAAATCAAGCACATGGCAATTCCTTCCTTACAACTAGAAGACAATGATTCTATTTGTTCTAGCTATGCCGATCTACCAATCGTCATATCAAAGTGGCCTATCCTGTAATCCTTCCGGGCATGAGCCCTACAGAAGGACATCTACAGTGTATACAAATACATTGTGGAAGGTCTCAAATGTTGGCAAATTGTTGCCATACTGCCGTTCTGGACCTTTCCAGCCGCCAATACCGACTCTTGTTAGCTTGATGACCTACTATTGGCAAAAGAACAAAACAGCCTTGAAATGCCGCCGTGCTAACTGATGTCAGCGATGAGGCGAGTGTATAGGTTTCAGATTCAAGGTAATTATCTCCCTAGAAAAACAATGTGTTGGTGGCCAACAGCTTTTCCATCCTCACATAATTGGATAGGCTGTAATTACTGACAGTAAAAGCCCCCCTGCCCCCCCCCCACCCCCACCCCCTTCCCCTTCCCTCTACATCTGGGACACATGCCGTGGTTTAAGCTTCCTATTGTCCTCCACACGAGTGATCTTAGCAAAGGAGTTTTTGTATTGGATTGTTACTCGAGCTAGGATCATTGTGAACAATCAGCCCTTTTCACACTCCAGTGAAATACAGTGGTTGATGCTAGAACAGCTCCTGTGTGTGGCCCGTCCACAGAGCTCCACCACACCATTCCTCCACAGGCTATACCTGCCAATGGATGCGGACACAGAGGCCTTCATGGCTAAGGTCTAGCCAACCACATTGTTGAGCATGATTTAAGAGACGAGGTGAACGGGTGATAAGAGAAATGGATATGGGTGATCACATGCAAAACCATGTACTTTGGCTTCTTTTGTCGATATCACTTTAAAAAATGCCTGTATGACGATTTCTTTATTTTGTAGGGTCATTTCACATCCCACTTTCTACTCAGACTGGGCCAAGAGTAACATCTCATTGCTCTAGAGGCCATCTCTTTAATATTTTCCGGGAAATAATGCAGAACGACTTCTATGACCAAATTCATGTCCTAGTGCATCAATTATGGCTTTTAGGATGTCTCATGTCTACCTTTCGGACTGAACACCATTTTTCAGGACCCCAACGTAGTTCTTCCTCCTCACTAGTGGCAGGACATCTATATAACCACCTTCTGCTTTCATCGTCCCTGCATGGATAGCAGCTTTGCATATACTGGAGCTCTGTGGGAGTAAAAATACATTATAAATGTATGTATGTGTATCCCAAATTGGGATACATGCAGAAATATATAGTAAGTAGTTGTAACATATGATTACATAAGTGTTGATGCCCATGTGGCCCACACCAGCAGCAAAAACAAAGAGACAGACAGATACACACACACACACACACACACACACACACACACACACACACACACACACACACACACACACACACACACACACACACACACACACACACACACTCCTGCAGGCTTATGATTGGGTGTGGTGTGAACACAGATTGAACTGCCCCTGCTGAACAGTCATAGCATCTCTGAAATGTGACAACCATTAAGGTCATGAAGAACAGAGGAACCACATCTGATCGCTTCATTAATCCTCTCCTCTGTGTGCGTATGCGTCCAATGTAATTAAATCCACACAATTTTGTTTAAACCATTGATTAAAAAAAGATGTAGAACTGAGACCAAAGAAACGCTGCGCTTGGCCCCAGGTTCTCAGTTTGCCGTCCTCTCAAGTCTCATGTCAAGGCTAAGCTAGTAGTAGTGTACAGAGGTTGCAGTTGGCGACACGTTGCTGGCATCATACTACCCCTCACCATTCTTGTCAAGTGCTGGGCTATCCAAAGTATATATAGTGCCCCCACAAAACTCTCACCGGGAGAAAGGCCGCAGTACCGCTCACATAAATCATGCCATGGAGCTAGATGCTAGAACTAATCTCTGGATCCGACTAGCTACTTACATCACTGTAGATGGTGTTCCCAATAACAGGTGACCAGTAAGATGGCTGGACCTTGCAGTTTGTTGGACAGAAGACTCTAAAAGTAAAACATTGCAATTCAGGGTATATTGTTTTGGTGACCATGGGATATTTTCAACCATCATCTCAACCATCATCTCAATATATTACGACTAAATATGTGTGGCTGCAGATATAAAACACTTGTGGTGCAGTATCTTACTCTATTTAAAATAACCTTACCTTGGACAGCTGGATGAGGACTTTTTGAAGGGACAGATTTCGGCCACTGTCGTATAACAGTCGACAGACATTTCTAAGGATGAAGGCCAAGTAGTAAAGACATGTGATGCAATGTAAAATCCATATTAGATGCTGCTCTGGTTTTCTGCTGCAAAGAGAAAAGCCTTGCTTACCTTCCACTTTAGCAACCGAAAACGCATTGCTAGGTTGATATTTGCTGGGGAAGAAAACCACAATGGTAAAACTGAGAAATATACTGCCTTAGAAAAATGATATTAAAATAAACACATTATTACTCCTTCATTATTGCATTTCAAGTCCCTGATATAATCTGGTCATATATATAATTGCTCAAGGATGTAAGTGCGATCATAGCTCTCTTGGTATTTAACTTGCAGCAAAGCAGCAATGTTTACCTGAGGGATTCAATGCGGTTTTTAGTGGCCTTGACAAAGAAGGGAAACTTGTCCATTCTGGTAACATCCACCAAACCCCCGTTGTTATCAATGGCACCGTAATGGATGGCGGCACGGCAAATACTTGATAGCTGCGATACATACAGGGAATACTTGCATTAGGGTCATTTCCTATCCATCTTTGTGCAGTGCAGAAATATGAGATTCAAAGTGGCAGACTTACCACATCGTAAAACAGAGTACCCCAAATATTTCCTTTCTTATTCAAACAGTTTGCAGGACATTTGAATCTGCAGATTAAGAAAGAAATGTGTTGAAGTCATGACATTGGATTGGAACTAGAACATACAGAAAATAATACAAGCTTCAACTCAGGTAACGTAAGAAATACTGACCTGTTGCAAGATGCTCCTTTGCACTTATCCCGCAATCTGGTTTCACACTTAATGATTTGAGCTGAAGAGCAAACAAATTATCCAAATTAAAATTGAAAGAAACGTGAAAAAATCGAAAAGGTTGCTTAGAAATGAAATATGTGCAGAATCATTAAGCCCTAGATAGATTGCTACCAAGGTAAGTGTTAGTCTTAGGGCTGGAAGCCCTGGCAATGGGTCTCTTCGGGGCGGCTGGCTTGGGTTTAGGAGTTGGCTTTGTGGTGGGACGTGGGAGCGAAGGACGCTGAGACTTCTCCACCTCATTCATATCCTCAGACTCTGTGCGAGTGTGTGTGTCTGAAAAAAGTGGGAAAATAATTTATTTTGTTTTGAAGAAGGTCCTTCGGATCATAAATCCTATTTACTAATCCGAGTTTGGCTCACCTTTGAGGCACAAGTTATTCTTGCAGCCTCCTCCATAGCTGGGGGGGCATTGGGAGCAAGGACGCCCGTGCTGGTATGGCGCCTCACCTATCCAGTTGCCTCTGGAGATGGACACAACGTCGAAGTGGATGGAAACTAATCCTCATTCAAGTGTCCATGTCTGCACCCCTGCTCACTTAATTATTCCATTACCTTTTGCACATGATCTACACCAAATACTCATTAGTCCCAAAGACTCATAAAAACACTCCCTGTTCCCTTTTGAACTGGCAGGTCAGCTTGTATTTTTCTTTCCCTTCCCGTCATTATTTCTCTATTCTTACTTTCTACAGGAGGTTTAATGACCTCAATATGTCAAACACACTTTTCAGGCAAATCCTCAGGCGTGGTCATGCTGGCTCTGCTTCTGCCTGCTAGTGCTCTATTCACCGCATGCTGTGAGATAAACGGCTGCATAGGTCCATCGTGTTTGTAGTAGAGAGCATGTTCACAAGGCTGGAGAGTACATAGACGTTGAGAACATAACAGTGGAATGTGAGAGAGAGAGAGAGAGAGAGAGAGAGAGAGAGAGAGAGAGAGAGAGAGAGAGAGAGAGAGAGAGTATTAAGTAAACAAAGAGTATGAAGCTTACTTGGGGGAGTATTGCAAACAAGGTAAACAGAATTCTCCCATACTTCTCCCCACACTTCCATCCTCGGACACGTGTACACAGCGCACCCAACTCGGGTAGTGGTCGCCCAGACCAGCTGATGAAGGAAGAACGCAAATTTCCTGTGTTAGAGGAAGTTATCTTTGGATGGTTATGAAGGTGGTTATGCACGACTGACAAGACTGTGGCATATTAATGGGGCTCTAAGGTCAGAGACATGTGTCTTCTCACTTACCTCATCCCAGTGAGCGATGCGCATCATACAGTTTGTTTTTCTTATTTTTCATTTTCCTTACACAGTTTTTTTGTTTTAGGATCGGAAATGAGGCCTAAAATTGTTCGCCAATCCATCCTCTACACAACTTTACCAGGAACAGCAAATTACCAGACAATGACGTCGGTAATGATGCCTGTATTTTTAAAAGAAGTGTCCACAGGGACATACTATCTATGGGTGGGACCGGTTGGAACACTGTGTTTAAGCCATTCCCCCGCAAATGAAGGACAGGCGGAGAATGAGGATCCTGCAATGTGGCAATGAACCCTGCCGCGTCTCTCTGGGGGAAAATAGGTCAAGCAGCGAGGAGGCTTGTGTGTCTGGGAATGGCTCCCAGATGCCAGTGATTGGGCTTTTTTTAAGGTGCAGCCAGGAGCGGGAGCTGAGTTTATTTAGAAAAATACAAATAGTAAGTAAAAGCTGAGTGTTAGGTGGTCTGGTCGATTCCCTTTCCTCCGCTTTGTGGCTTTTGATACTGTTTAAGTACCTGATGCGAGGTCAACAGAGTTCATGAGGCTAATTTGGCTTTATAACACTGCATCTTTTACCTGTGTGTAATGGGTGCACATGGGCCCTGAGCAGCGGTCCGGACACCAGGGGTTGCATTCCTGGGCGTAAGGATAGGTGTAGTCTTTCACCTCGTCATACCAGGCTTGGACATGGTAGGCTGGCGAGCGGTACCTGCAAGTTGGGTGCCACAGAAAGGCATGTTTAATGTGAATGGATACACACATGTGTATGCATACACAGACAAACACCCACACACACACACACAGATAAATACACATGCACACGCACGCACACACATACAAACGAAAAATGCAAGCTCTGATGCAGACGCACACATCGATCCATTTAAATACACACGCACACACACACTCAGTCAAATGTCATTGCATCGTGCCAGCAGGGGCCAAGGGAAATATACTGGCAGTGGTATTTTGGCTGAGCATTCAATGCAGTACAGCAGCCTAGCTAGCTCTCTAGCTTCCCCCTTCTCTCAAGACTCAAATAATCAGCCTGGATTTGACCTGACATACAGAACTACAACTTGTTCCTGTCCGTAGTACGGGAAATCAGACCCGGCTGAAAAAACAGAAGGAAAAACTAAACATAGCTACACAGCCGGCAAATCAAAGCCAGTCCCTGTTGTAAACATCTCTTTTTACGGTATTGAAAAGTGCCAACTGCGTAAATGGCCAGTGGAAGAACAGGGGAGGGAAAATGCTTTGTAGTAAGTTTTGCTGCCGTAAAAAAGGAGATAAACAGAGCAAGAGCGAGAGAGAGAGAGAGAGAGAGAGAGAGAGAGAGAGAGAGAGAGAGAGAGAGAGTGAGAGAGCGGGAGAGAGAGAGTGAGAGAGAGATAGAGAGAGAGGGAGAGGGAGAGGGAGAGAGAGAGAGAGAGAGAGAGAGAGAGAGAGAGAGAGAGAGAGAGAGTGAGAGAGCGGGAGAGAGAGAGTGAGAGAGAGATAGAGGGAGAGGGAGAGGGAGATAGAGAGAAAGAGAGGAAGAGAGAGAGGAGGCGGCAAAGAAAGCAGGTTTTCCTCTGATGGATATCTATCTGAAGTAAAAAAGAAGCGGTTCTGCACAGTCCTCTCATGAAAGTGCAATTTACAGCAGCTACCCCATGCTGTGCCCGCCCTCGAGAAAGACACCACCCTGAACACCCACACTAACATGGAACAAAGTCAAGCGCACACACACTGTACTGGTGTAGCAAGCAACGGCTCATTCACACATACCACAGGGTTTATGACTCAGCAATGGAACAACATATTGCTCCAAGAAAACCATGTTGAGTTGGCCGTTTGTGTGTGTGTGTGTGTGTGTGTGTGTGGTGTGTGTGTGTGTGTGTGTGTGTGTGTGTGTGTGTGTGTGTGTGTGTGTGTGTGTGTGTGGTTGGGCGCGCGCGCTGTGTGTGTGTGTGTGTGTGTGTGTGTGTATGCGGATGCTAAAGATGCGTACCCCGGCCCATATGAACAGCTAGATTCTGCCCAATAGACAGGAGCAGGTCCTGGGGTCCATGGTCCCACTGACACACACCCGGCCCAATGAGTGGCCTGAGCGTTCCAAATCATCGTCCCACACCTGGGATGGGGAGGAGACGAGGGGAAGAGGACATAGAAGAGGTACAAGTTACTTTGCCTGCATGATAAGACCAGGATGAGCCGATGAGCCGCCGGCATCCGCTGCAAACATATTACGCAACATGACTGCATTGGAAGATAGGGAGTCAGGATGAGAGGGATCAGCCATGAGAGAGGCTCCCTTTGAGTCGGGCCTGACTTCTCCCAGTACATTTCCACCGTGGTGGTCTCTGACCCGGACCCGCAAATACAAACAAAGTGTGACACAAAACAGCACTATGGGCCGACGTTGATTTAGTTTTCACCTTCGGAAAAGCTTGGAAACCCACCGTGTAGGGAGGGAAAACGTCCGATCCTTTCCTATCCCAGACGACATACAGAACACCACTGTCCCCCACTTTACCTCGTTGCTTGAGACCTATAGTTGTTTTTCCATATCTCTATTCACCCTCGTGTCATACTCCATACTTTACTGGATTACATTGATGCTATAATTTTCCTTTGAATGCTTCTGCTGGTATCCTATGCTCCTATTAACCCCCCCCCTCCCCCCCGACCTGCTTTCCAAGGTAAAGGTTAGGGTTGAGTCAACGTTAATTTCCGTCCAAAAAAAAAAGCAAGGCTGGAATGCTAGTGACAACCCGCCATCCATGATCATCTTTTCCAGCAGAGAAGAAGGCTTCTTTTATTCCCCCATCGCTCTTTGTTTAGGTTACGCATCAATCACTGCTCTAAGCATGCAATATCAAAACAAAACCTCTCTACAGCAGACTCATGCAAGAAGTGAAAGTACAGCACAGCTGAAAGGAACACCCGCAGCTGTGCTTAGGCAGACCCGCAGTCACCTTCTCCAACCCCGAACATTGTCAATCGGGTCCAATGTTTCAAGGCAAACGGGAAAAGACGCTTTTATTTTTGAAAGGAACCAGATCTCACCATGTACTCCATGTTGGAGCGGTGGGGTAGACTACTCCCCTCAGCCTGTTGTGCATCTGAAGGATCTCCTCTCGGTCAGGACCAGCGGATGGCACGTCGCTTTTGGTGTCATCCTCTCCCCCGACTCTCCGTTCTCCGACGGTGCTGTTCTGGTCGTCTCCTCCTCATTGGTAGCGGCTGAGAAGCTGCCGGAGCTCCGAATGGACTGCAGGCAGGAAGAGGCCGGTTGCTCCGGCCCCCCGGCCACAGCACCAGGCCCAGGAGGGAGACCAGAGTCCGAAGGCTGGTCATGGCGGTCCTCTGGCCCTCTGCGTCGGTGGTCAAGGCTGGGGGTGTCTGAGGGCGGTGGTACAGAGCGTCGGGTGGAGGCGTGTGGACCATGGCTTTTTGTGTCTTTCCTCACCTGCCAGGGAGGGGAAAAAAAAACGCTGTGTGAGTCTTCCCCTGCTGCGAGCACGGCGAGGTAGGGGCACAGACTCAATTAAAAGTCAACGCAGGACAGGCCCCACCAAGCCTACTGCGCATACTGAATATCAGCCGCCGATGAGAATGTTGACGTGCACACCTCGCTACCCCCCACACAATCCCACCATGTTCGATAATTTGAAGAAGAAGAATTTTTCTTTTACAACAAATTCTTCTAAAGTATTTAAGTACACCTGTTCCATCAAGAACGGCAAATGAACATTATGCACAAAAACGAAAGAGCATCACCACCATAATCATCAAGACCATAAAAGAAGAACCTATCAGAGGTCATACCAATTGGACACGCCAACCATTCATTATGTTGGTCACTTGACAATGCTATGCATCCAGAGATGACTATCAAATCTGCAACTACAGCAGATGTCAGCGTGGGTAAACAAATACAATGGAGAGAGAGAGAGAGAGAGAGAGAGAGAGAGAGAGAGAGAGAGAGAGAGAGAGAGAGAGAGAGAGAGAGAGAGAGAGAGAGAGAGGGAGAGGGAGAGGAGAGAGGGGAAATTAGAAGATCTTGTCAATACAAGAGAGAATAGAATAGGATCCTTAAATCCCCCCTTCACCTCTTTCCCTCTGGCTGGGTAAGGGAGTCTGAGGTCTGGCGCGGAGGTCTGTGTCAATACGCTGTGCCAGCCCCCAACTCCAGGGCACTGAGGGTCTGCCAGCAATCCATGCACCACACCCTGCACTCGGCAGCCGATTTTCACACTTCAACTCAAACACCTTTTCTTTTTGGCCCTTCTCATTACTTTCATACATTCGATACCATCGTAAAAAAAATAGGCCTATGGCAGGAGATATATTTTAAATATGCAAATTGTACAAAAACGAATACACTGAAGTAACCTGCTGATATTATAATATTGTTACTGGCAATAGAGCAGCAATTGCTAGAACCGAGCAGAAATCATTTCAAAACAGCAGATACAACCCAAGTGTATGTTTATAGCTCCAACAAACGTGATCAAATGGATGATTATCAAAATAGACACACAAAAAGAAAAAAAAGGAAGAGAGAACAACTTCCTTACCAATGCGATAGTCTCTTCAGTATGCAATCCAGTGTTTGCGATCGTGTATTTCCCCCTGCCCTACAGTTCTGTTCCCCCCTGACAGAGCTGGCCGGTGTAGGGATGGTATGCTGCTGTTTGGCGATGGTCCTATAGAGTGGAGGAACTTCTGACTTCGACTTGTCTCAAAAGTGCCTTATATAGAGAAGGAGACCCCTTTCGAACGGAAAAAAAAACCGCTCTAGCCTCTCACTCCCTTGCTTTCTATCCTCCCTAAAGTAGGCTATGTTCTTGGCAAACAGCGTAGGCTCTACAACGCACTGGCGAGCAACCTTCAAAGAAAAAAAAGAAGAAGGAGATCAGTCGCACTTACGGTCTTTGAAGTCTACTCGGGGATCTTGCTCTAGTCCTATTCATATAGTACTATGAGTATTATGATGCATGTAATAGTGGTGGAGGCCAATGTATATAAAACGGGCACAGTGTCAGTCCGGCTTTGGCATCATGTTTTTACGATGACAAAAACATCAAAACTTAAGTTAACTTAAGTAACGACGGTATTTGACAGCATATTTACAGACAAAAAAATACTTTGAACAGTAGTTTAGAAAGAAAAGCTCAAATTCATAAATTCTAGCCCTAATATAATTGTTTCGCATGTAAGATACAATATACCGTTTTTTTTTATTTGATATGGTTAACTTAAGGTATTGGGTTGGAAATGGAATGTGCTTCATCGAATATTCATTCATTAGTATCGAGTAAAGCATGAACAATTAGGGACCTGAAACGACGGTCCTAGGATTGCGGTCCTGAAACGGCAGCCTCCGGTATTGCAGGAACATACTGCTCTGCTAATGGTGGGATAACCACCGCTCAGGTTATGGCCAGGAAGCCCTTGATATTATCTTGTTATACTTCGTGTATCCAGAGGAGGGTGCCGGTTTTCTATCTATAATAATATTTTTGGCATCAGACCAGGATAACTTTGAATTACCCTATTGAACACCCTAATTTAATACATAGGCCTTATATGAAACCACATAGGGAGTGTTAGTTTACATGGTCAGAGGACAACTAGATTGATGAAAGGGTTTTAGGTTGTTTTGATCAGAAATATCCTGCCCTCCCTAATCAGGGGTCCCCCCTTTGGATTTGTTCAATCAGGACAAGCAATGCAAAGGTAACAGCAACAGTGCAATTATTTTCAGTGTGCACTAATAAGAACAACAAAACCTATCATACCACTATATAAATAAAATCTCAACAATGCTTAGAAAGATACAATTGATAAAATACGCTATTAAGGCTTAAAAGCACTTAAATTATAGCCCTACCTTTGTCAATAATTAAATAAATAATACTTAGTCTAAAACAAAATGACCCTTAAGCTTATAAGTTATGTTGTTCATGCTATTATATTCTGAACTACATTTCAACTGACATCTGGAAGGCTTGGCTTTAAAAGCGTAAAGGGTGATTTGCTTGAATTCTAAATGTTACCTTTGTAAGCATGGAAATAAATGTTTTAGAATTGTATTTATTTATTTTTTTACAAAAGTAGGTTTATTGCAGCCTGGTTGTAGAAGCAACAGGTGGATGGTTAAACGTACAGCGTAAACACCCACCCACACACAAACACACATACACAATGAAGTTAATATTTGGAGCCAGGAAATCCATGAAGATTGTGATTTGGTAACATGTTGAATGACAGGCTTCTTGAATTAGGGAGTAAATACCTGGGATTCATGCATCAAGGCTGTTGTCAAGATTAAATGATTCTGAGTCAACAAACAGCAGAATGAACACGCATTGAAACTCGCTACAGCTCATGAAAACCCCAACACACAAAGCTTTTTTAATTGTATACCAAGTTATTCCTTCCTCAATCATTCATCCCCGCAATAATAACCCACTGCATACCTAAACCTTGCTGCTTGTGGCCTTCTGTGGCCTCCAATTATATACAGTCAGTCTCGTATAGTGGAATGTAAGGTTTATAGGTTATGAGCCAGGGTAAATAGCAATGAACATGAGAAAACTAGGCAGCTTGAATACAGAACCCTTTTATACAAGGTTAAGAGCAGCAGACCATGTTCTGTGATACTATGGGTGAGATGGTTTTTCTTGATAAGTAGAGATCTCCTAATCTTGGCTTTCTGTTGTACACATATTTAAAATAAGGATATGTGTAGGATATAATCAAAACCACTTTAGGATGACAACCTCTGCACAGGAACACATAAAAACACATTTAAATGGCAATTCAATTCATTTTGATGCCGTCGTTCTAAGCCAGGCTCACAACCACAAGAATATAGTCATTACAAATTTCTTGGTTTCCGCTGACTTTATAGGAGACCAGTCTTCTTCGTGGTAAGAACAAACCACTCAAAGCTTTAAAAAAGCAAGACAGAGCCAAAGCAACTATAAACGTCAAATTCTTGAGTGGTTGAAAGAGGCACCTCTGAGTATAGGTGGTCTATCAGTGTACAAGGTTGTAATTTATCTTCCATGCTGTTGGCTTTATTCACAGGCCAGCTTGTAGTTGTGTTTTAACATTTTAAAAAAGTCTTCAATCGGAATAGTCAGGTTTGCAAGTGAAATACTGCTTTTCCTACAGTTGGCCATATGTGTAGTTTAGTAGGAATTAAAAGGGAGGAAAACACTTAGTTGGCAGATTTTTTAGTAAGTGGCATGCTTCCTGTTTACCCTTTAACAGGGCATGAGAAGGTGTGCTAGGGACATGCTAGTTAAAACGATTCAACCAACCAAGTTACTTTGAAGGCCAGGTAGAAGATACAAATGATAAGGGGTTGACATATTTGGGGACTTGCTACAAATGGAAATAAACACAACCTTTAAGGATCTTTTAATTTTTCATCCTTTATTTAATCATTTGTTTTGGTTAATTGTGCACATTATCCCGTAGGCCAGTCCAAGGTGTAGAAACTGCAGATATATTAGAAAGCCAAGTAATCCTCTGTCTGCTGTAAGCAAACTGTTCTGCACAACCCTTTAATTTAACAAATAAAAATAGAACGCTAAAGGCTTAAGTTTAATGGACAGTATAGGTTCTGATTCGCAGGTCAATATCTTAAAATCGTGGCAAAGTGTTAGAACACATTGAAAATGACGACATCATTGAAGCCTTTTACCAGAACGTTACATGACCAGAGTGTGATAAAATGTTTACAAGTCAGACTGGTTAGGTGTTTATTTTATTTTTTTACAGTTTCACCTCCCAAACAACCTCAAAAGGGAAAAGAAATGTCACAATGGGTACATTAAAGATGGGTTACAAATCCATTAGCAAATTTCCTTTCATCAGCAATCAATAAACAAAAACCTTTCCTGTAAGGAATGAAGCAGACGTATGTTACGTGTTGTTAAGTTGTGTGACAATAGAAGTTGGAGGTTAAATGTTCTTAATATTCCATGGAAGGCAGCAGGTCCCATGTCTTTTGGTTTTCCTGGCAACTTTTTGAAAACCACAACAGAACATATACAGCTGAAGCAGTACCAAATGTATCGCCGAATAGAAGTCGCCCAAACATTCAAATTGAGGGTATAGGATGAATTGAATGAAAAAAAATACAGTCCTGGGTACTATTGTTCAAGCTATACAAGATATAGCATATTAAATTATAAATTGAAACGAAAAAAATACAAATTTAGGAATCTGTATACCAGTACCTAAAATGCATGAATGGCCGATTTGTGGTTTGCAGCAGTGTATGCAACTGCCACAATAGACAAGAACCATTGCCAGCCGAGTACCTCACTTCAATAAATCTCCAAGAACATGGAATTGGGACAAAGCAACAAAATGAACAGATTTTCTTTGGAAAAAGTTGACAATATGGATATTGCGCAACCAGGTGGGTAAAGCTCATTATGACCGCTTTATTTTTAATACTGAGTTTGAAAACGGATGGTATTTAAAGCAAAAGATCAGAATAAATCGACTGTAAATAAAGAATGGGAAATAACTTTTCAAGCAAAGTGTTCGATTTTATTCATTGTGCTTTAGCGACGGAGAATTTTTTGTATTAGCAATTACAATGCAACATTTCCAGGAGGCATGGCTTTTTTGGGAGTGCGGTGACAAAACAGGGAAGATCAAAAAATGACAAAAGCAATATTTTAGTAACCAAAAAAAAAGCTGATGCAATGCAATAGCAATCAATGTCTTCAACAAAAGCAAAAATAATTTACTTGTGTGCACATTTTGGGGATTTTTTTTTTAAGCCAAGCACAGGTGCCACTTGTTTTCCACGGTTTACCTACATCTTCGACGAGCATAATGAGGTCCCACATAAAAAACAACTAACGTAATATCTATAGAGACTAGGTACATTGTCCCAGCACTTAGACATTGTATCCACAGATGCTGCCATTATAGGACCAGGCTCGTTGAGAATGAAAACAATTAAATCATGAACCTATAAGGCAGCCCCCCTCATTTCTGCCATTTTAAGGAGTACAGGAGCGATGTGGCTCAGAATAACACGGATGTTACGTTTACACCGCTGTAACCTTATTTCAGCCAATACAGAAAACGATGGAAAAGGAATACATGGAGAAGGAAATGCATACTGATCAAGAGCAGGATGGAATTTGCAAATGGCACTCATCTTCATTTGTCGCCATACTTCCACAGACATTATTCAGAGCCTGCGGCCAAGCACAGGAGCCAGCCAGGCGCTGAATGAGTTAACTTGATTTCATTTGAAATGTATTTAAATGCACACAAAAAAATGTGCATCCTTGTGTTCTTGCCTTTAATAGGTGATTAGCGTTTGTCCATGGAGGCTTCTCATTATCGTTTTCTAAAGCGCTTAAAAATGTGTTTAGATAGTTCTAACTCTAAACCCCTCGAAAATAACACGGTTCTCTCAATCAAAGGAAGCAGTTTTCTGGTTAATTTTTAAAACCTCCTTACTTTGCCCTCAGGTGGCTCATGTCTTACCAAGTTTTTAAAAGCATCAAAAACAGAAAAAACAAGAGAAACTAAAGGAGAAATGGAAAATGGCGGCAGCGACGGGAACCTCCAGAGACGTACGCGGTGACGTCATGTAGTTTGCTGGTGGTGGGCTTCTCCTTTGACTCGTTTTTCTCCTCAATGCTCTACGGCGTATTCCGTCGGGGTTGTTAGTCTGCCGCCAATTCGATACCATAAACCGTTCTCCCCTACGGTTCCGCGAAACACTGATCAGTCCAAGACTTTCTTTCGAGTGAATAAAAAAACACAAGAAGAATTTGGAAGGTAATCCAAACAAAAAAAGAATCCCAATGGTCCAACTGTAGCCCAGTGTGGTAGTTGTGTGATTCCGTATGAACCAAGCTGTAAGCTCAGTTAGAGGTAACGCTGTCCCGATATACGACATCCCCCCCTCCCCAAAACCCCCCCAGAAATCCCCCATACCTTATAACAGTCCCTCCTTGTGGCATAAAAAAACAGCAGTGGTGCACAGAGAAGAGAAAGCAGTCACTGGGGGGGGGGGGGAAGGGGGGGAAGGGGGACATTGTCACTCTTTTTGAATGCAGCGCGCTTCGCTCACTCAACCACAAAAACAATGCAAGGGACACGGTGAAGGAACAGCTGGTTCTCTGGAAAGCAGGACAGGGGGGGGGGGGGGGGGGGGGGGGAGAGAAGAAATCAAACTTGTAAGAGAAGAGGGCAGTGTTCTTGTTCATGGGGTGTGCATGTGAGAATCTGAGTGTAGTCGAGAGCAATTTGAAACTGGCGTCTAAAAAAGTTGAGAACTGTCGTGTTGTGTGTGAATGGGCAGGTGTGTGCGTTTGTGTGTGTGTGAGTGTTTGTTAGTGTGGGGGTTGGAGGGGGGAGCAGGGACGTCTACAGCAGGTCCACCCGGCGGTAGTACAGCAGGTATGCACTGCGCTCCGCAGATTGCTTCACCACGTGGTACTGGTTGATAACTTTAACAGCCTGGTCGTCGATGCGCAGCCAGCCGTTCAGACCAATGTGGAAGACATCTGTAGTGTAATGGCCGCCCGTTGCACTGTTTCCGTGGTGATAGACAACTGGGGTGGGGGGGATTGGCAATGGAAAACAAAGTCAGACCATGTCATTAATATCTGCCCTGGTGAAGTAACAGAGTGCATCAAATTTAAAGTTAAGAAACAATCAATAATTTTCAATGAATTCCAACCACACCTGCAAATAGCCTGTACATTCTGAGGCCTTTCACCACTTTACTCCGCACTCCAGTGGATAACAGATCTGAAAGAAATGTATAAATAAACACATTTATCTCTAGACCGTTGTGACGGAATCCTAGCACCGTAGTTCGGTTTTAACAATCATCCTCCATGTGCGCAATGGAACATAATATCACTGCACTCATTCCCTTTGTCAAAATGTATTGAAACCATCATTCTACAATAACATTTCAACCAGGAACGTTCGAGATGTGAAACGCATGTTGCTGCATAAGTGTCCAGACCTACGCCATGAAACACTAAATAGAGAGGAGTGTTCCAATCA
Source organism: Gadus chalcogrammus (assembly GCF_026213295.1). Taxonomy (NCBI): domain Eukaryota; kingdom Metazoa; phylum Chordata; class Actinopteri; order Gadiformes; family Gadidae; genus Gadus; species Gadus chalcogrammus. The sequence continues at coordinate 9,105,825 of NC_079425.1, read as the reverse complement.
CAAGACTAAAGTGTAGTGAGAAGAAGTAATTAGTCAGAAGTTAGTTGGCGAAAACGCCATTGGTCCTCATGGGATGTTTAGATCTTAAATGTTCAAGGAATATCTCCCCAAAAGCCGGGGACAATATGTTGCCTTCCTGTTCCTTGTTGCAGCTGGGGGAGGTGTTTTTTTGAGTAACGTGAAGGCTTTTGTACAATCGAGGGCTCGTACCTTTGCTGATTTCCAGATCGACAGGGTAGTCAATGTGTTTGGTCAGCTTCTGGCATCCTCCAGTCTTCTCAAACACAAACCTCTTGAGATGGAGAACCAGCACCGGGGGCAACTCTTCCAGAGTCACTCTCCGACTGATCTCAATCTATGGCGGGATAGAGAGAATGCCCTTTAGTGCTTCGGAAGGAAACCGCCACAGCCCCCAAAGGATAGCCCCATAAAGTGCAATGCCATCTCAAAGTTTAATACAGGACGTTTAACAGAACAAGCGGTTCTCAGTACTATTTGAGAGCTTTGATGTGGACTGAAGGATTGCTTAAAGTACCAAAAGGCAAGTTCAAATGGGTTTATAGTTACTCTAAAACCCCTGAAATGGTTGTCTCAATCAAGGAAGCAGTTCAGTTAGAATGCTTCCCCAAATTATCTGCCTCTAGAACAAGGCTTATTCCCATCCTCAATTTAGAAAATACACAAGCCAACTCCCTTGCAAATTTGCTTTGCTATGACGCAGATGTTCCATGACAAAGCTCGGACAATACATGGGAAGCCTTTCTGTGTTTGAAAGACAAGCCATTATGCTCAACATACTATCCTCAGTATTGTCAAGCTGCATGGCAAACTGCATGCAAGGGTTGTGTCTAACAATCCTTTTACTTTGAACTTGACAATACATGACACATTGAAACTAGAGTTTTAAAATGGAGGTAAGAGAAGTAAATATCATTACAGATAAGTATAGGAACGAAGCTGTACTCTGGGATCCGCAGGACACGGTCCAAAAGTCCTGCTGGACATCCGATACCCCATCCCACCTTCAGCTCAGCCAATCCCGCTACCACGGTTTGGGCGACAAAGCCCAGGGGTACAGCCCAGTTACATTTAATAAAGTATACATTTGTAAGGTAAAAATACTTCTAAGAGTTTATGGTCGGCTAAATCCCGCTCCTTGCTTTTATTTCCATCCATTGTTAATCGATGTACATTGTGTTTGGGGACTGAGCCAAAGGGGCTGATTGGTCACTGCTTTGGCTGTCACAGCCCCACACGGCCGTGTCAGCGGCCCGGAGGTCGCCGATCACAGCGAGGACGATACACTTCCTGTCAAGGTATCGACTGGCCCCAGAAGCCGTTGACCGGGCATCCGGGCTCATGCACGACTAATCGACGCAGGGTCGAGCTCGTTGAGAATCCGCCACAAAAATGTTGGAAGGTTTTAAATTATAGTGTACACTGCGTAATTCGTAGTGTAGCAGCGCGTCTCATGGATAAAAAAAAAACCTGCAGTTGTCTAGGGACATTGTTCACTTTGAAAGGGACTCCAATTTATATTTTGAATATTGGGTGGCTATTAGGTGCAGATTTAGGCTATTGTTTATGTTTCAGACATTTAGTTTATCTTGCCATGCTTATTTCAACAATCCGATCGTATGAAGCAACACAGAAATGTAGTGTTCTTTTCACAAGATCGTTTCTTACTCCAGAAATAGTTTGGATGACTACTTTTACTTCATTATCATTAATGACTCGACTAGCGAGGTTAATAAAGATATTGGCTTCTCTACAAACCTCTGCTTATTCCTTGAATGTTTATAGAAGTGCTTTTTGTTTTTCCTCTGAAGGGTACTTGAGGCTCCGAGTTATGTCTTGCCCATTGCTAACCTCCGAGAACAATCGTGGTACATCATGTTCTAGGCCAGCTTCTGCCCACAGCAATGCTATAAACACAGGGGAGGAGTGGACCCGAGACGGGGCACAGCAGACCTACCTCCTGCTTAGTCTTGGAGGTGTAGCCCTGGACCGACTCCCGGGCCACCAGGGTTTCCAGGGCCTCCTGAACCGTGCGGATCTTCTCGGACTGGATGTCCAGCTGCAGGGTGAAGAAGGGCTGCAAGGTGGCTGACTCCTTAGAGTTCTGCTGGTACACCACGGATCTAACAGGGAGAAGGACTATGAGTAATAGTTGTGGACTCTTCGTGCCCGCTGTACAAATTAGCATTTCATGGCGTTCAACATTGATACATTTTGCAGTTCTGACTGAAAATACTTCAGTATTTCAAGTATCAAGTTTATTATAGCCATTTCAACAATATAGAAAATACAGTTGATAGGAGTGTTTTGGTATGCTCACATGTATCACACAACAATAACAACACAACAAAACAAGACAAAAACGGCACATAAATAACAAGTACAACACTTAACACACATAAAAAACACACAATGCACGTTTCGCAGAGAATTGCATGTCATTAGAATTCCTGTTCTCCTGCGGAATAACGATTGCATTCAAATCAGGTTGTTGGAATCTATCCCTGCCAGAGAGTGCAAATCAGACACCAAGACCATTTAACCCAGCGCTGCCTTTCTATCCGGGTGACATTGAACCAGGGAAAACCATCCTCTGGAAAGCTGGGGAAACGAGTGGGGGCTTGGAACGCGCCCAGCTAGGACCTCGTACAGCGTGACATTTAGGCTTCCTACACTGACACTAGAAGCTTACTCCACTAGTTTGGAGACTCTGCAGTTTGCAAACGTGAAAACGTAGAACTTTGGCATTTAAGGCTGCGGACCACAGACGAACCACAGGGGCTGTTATTGTGACAAGAGCTGAAACCCAAAGGTCTGGTGTCTGGCTAGACGCACCCTGTAGCAGGGTTGTTTGTGATGGTACGGTGTATGCTGAGGTTGGTCCTTAGCAGCAACAGGCCCTAGGTTAACCCAGTTAACCATGGCACAATACTATTCTGGCTCTCTGTTTATACACGTTACATCGAGGATCAAGCTTAGGGATACAAGTTTGAAGCCAAATCCAAGATAAGGTCATAGAAGATGTGTGGAAAAGCCACAGCATACCTGATGTGTCCCCCAAAAATATCAGTGATGGGAGTGCTGACAAAGTCAGCTTGGCGTGTGATGGAGGTCTTGTTTCGGGGTCCGACCTGCTCCCACTCCTCCTCGCTCTCTTCCTCCTGTTTGTCCGCAGCCTGGTCCTCTTCGGGCTGGGCCGCGGGCCCATTGCGGGTTGGGGATTCTGAAGGGGTCCAAAGAGAATGACAATAAACAATTGTAGTAGAGGTAGTGGACCAATGGTTTAAATGGGCACGAGTTAGCCCTGGATTAAGTTACTCTCACTGTAGCCATCACTTTAGGTTGAAATTATTTTTTCCACTTATATCAGAGTTCACTTGTCTACAAAACAAGGAGTTTATATTGATTCAGCAAAAAATAATAATTCCATTTAAATATTAAATATAATCTTTTGTGATAGAGTGAAAACAATTTAACTTGTAAATTAAGTAACGGAAACTCCAAATTAGTTTGGAGTCATTTGGACTAAGTTCGTTAAACAAAACATAAAAAATTATGTGCCTTAGTTTCACTCTGACCTCAAGCGACACAATTGGTCTGGATTAGTGAGCATGGGATTGGTGTAGCATGCCTAGGAAGAGTGGCTGTCATCACAGTTTACATAACGTGGAAATATATTCCACATGCCAAATAAATATAAAACAAACATGGCAAATACAGAGCAAACCAACAAGCAAACAAAATAGCTCATCTTATACTGAATGATATTATATTAAATGACAATGCAACATAAAACAAAGAGACACTATGTTTGAAAGCCACTAAAGTGCATTTTAAAACAAAGTACATGCGCTATATTTCACAAATGCATTGCTATTTTGTGTTTAGATCACTTCCCCTACATTTTATATTCTCAATTTGTATTATTTTTGTATACATTTAGTCAAAGTATCTCCTCTGGGTTAAATAGAGTACCCTTCTGTCTGCCAAAATACAAAAACAGCCATCGCTACTTTAATAGCACAATGAAGGTCAACGGGGAGTTCATGCGGTTCAGGCCTTTTTCCCTATGCCATCAGACCCTTCTCCGTTTCATTGAATTCCGATCATTCTGATGAGCATGTACCGTCTTCATGAGGCGAGATGAGTTTCTTCAAGGCCAGCATCTCCTCGTGCAGTCCGTTGAGGGTGAAGCCGAGGTACTCCTCTGCATCCTCTTGCCGACCCTGAACACACAACACCGTTTCCCCACACCAATTAAACATTGTTTCCTCACCTCGAATCGCCACAACTGCATTGACGCAATGCACGCATGTTGTACACACTCGCATGAGTCAACCGGGAAACTTGTGCGAGTGTTCATGGAACGGACTGGACACGCAAGATAAGATGAACTGAGAAGCGCTCATCAACAGAACTTGTGCTGAATCCATCAAATAGTTTCAATTTGAATCATGAATGAGTCATCAGCAATTATAAAAAAAAAACATTCTGTTTACTGACTGCATATTACTGAGTACATAGAAAAGAAAAAAGGGTTTATGACATTTTAATCTGGGTACGATGGCGAAGCAAAATCCTACCTTCTCGGAGAGACTTGACTTGATGAGTGTAAGTAGCCTATAAATGTACGTTGGCTCAAAGGGTACACCTGGTCGAATGTCTTTCACTAGCTTATCACCAGCAGCTGAGAATTGAACAAGAGCATTATAACAAAATGAGAAAAATCAATGGCCAAACTTGAGGACGTCAGGATGCAGGCAGACCGACTTACCTTGATGTTTGGGTTTTGATGGCACGGGCATGTTGTTGAACTCATTTACAAGCCTAACACTGTTGGGAGCAGAGAGGTATACACAGTGGTGGTTACTGATCAAGGTACGATTGCTCATTCACAATGAACCACCATCTGGATAAAACGTGTTTGTGTGATGAAGGAAGGAGTTCCGGGTTACTTACAAGTCTATCATGGGTGTGGAGGTGCAAAGTCTCTTGGAGTCATTATGCACAGGAATGGACTTCATTAAGTGATACATGGGTGGGCATGCAATCAGCGCCTGTAGGGTCTGAAAACTGAGTTAAGAGGAAACAGCCACTCTCCATTGCGATTGATGCATCATTGACACCCATATGCTGCATTGAAACTTAACTTACAGATGAGAGCATTCATTAAAAAAAGAAGCTTGCCATCACATTCAAATGTCTCATTTTGAATAAGCCTGGAATGAAATAGAAGACCAAAAGATGTAATTTTGTATAAGTCACATCATGGCATAAAGGTGCTCCTCTCCCAACTGTAGAAATGTCAGGGAATAGGGAAAGCGTTTCTCTTTAGTCATCACTTTGCACATACTGGTCTGGTTAGATTAAAACACCAGACGACCAGGGATTTTCCTGGCTTTATTTTGGCGTCCTTCTACGTTGTCGTCCCGTGTTGAGACGTGACATCACAAAACAGTGGAAACCATTACATCGCTCATCTCAAATTGCAATGCATACCAAACAGAGCAATATATTGTTGAGACCGGGCAATTTTCATTCTGCTCACCCTCTTCAAGTGAATATGGTATTGAGCAAACAAAGTGGGAAATTCCCTGCAATTATTGGGATGCATTCACATGACCTCTATAGACATAGCTATCAAGAATGCATCAGGTCAATGGTAGGCCAGAGGGCACAATTACGAATGTAAAAGGATACAGCGTTGATATAACACCAGTTCCCCTTGTTGATCAGTCCCCTTGGTTGTAAAGACACTGGTTTGTGTATCAACTTCACATTGTCAATAAGTTCTGGAAATGAAAAATTGTTTAAAAACAAAATGAACAACTCCATGCAGTCAAATTAAATGTACCCTTCCGAAACACATCGGTTGGGTATTATGCGGGCGTGTACCCACGGTTAACCAAAAGCCACCATGTCCCTTATTCCACTCTACCCTCATTTGCAAATGACACAACTGGTTTGGATGAGTGTGAGCAAGGACAGGCCTTACTACTACCATGGTAACGTGGACAAGTATTCAACACAATGCATACACAACACAAATGTTGAAAAAAAAAAAAGGCATAACACCAATATAGGCAACAAAAAGTAAAAAGCGTGCAAAGAAAGCACAACCAACTCAATGCTGCCATCTGGTGGGGACGAACAATCATAGAGAAGCAACAATGTCTTGCTGCCAGACACGCATAATGAAACGATAGCACCCAAACCGACCACAGGCGCCAATCTCGAGAAGACAAACGCATGCATGTGGTAATAACACTACCTGCAAGTTTAGGGGCCAAAGGATCCTCTGACACATGGACAGGGCTCTCTTTGACCTCCCCGGCTTTCTCCGGTTGCTTTGGCACCACAGGGGAGGGCGCCACGACCTCCACCACGTTCTTCACCTCCACAAACGCCTGAGGGCCCCCAGGCGGAGGCTTGGACTTGTGGAAAAGGCTAGCCCAGGATTTGGGAGGGTTGGCCGAAGGGGCGGACGACGCGTGAAGCTGCTCGGACACAAGCGGGGCCGCAGAGTCTGGGGAAGCCGGCTGAACGGGCCCCGACGCCTCGCACCGCTCCTCGCGGGCCCCTCCGTGCCGTCCACGGCGTCGGGTCCGGCCAGCCCGTTGGCCACCCCGAAGTCCCCGGCCTCCTCCGGCGGGGGGGGGCGGCGGGTTCCGAGGAGGGTAGGGGGCCGGCCGCTGACGCCGCGGGGGGTACGGGGGACAGGGCAGGGGAAGGGGCTCTGTGTACCGCTGTCCGGGCGCTTGGGGCTCTGGCGGCTCAAAAGGTCTGGCTGCTGATCGGCCGCCGGGGGCTCCTCGGTCAGCCCGCTGCTCTGAGAGGAGGCGGACGACGAGGACGCCGCGTGGTTACCGTCCAATAAAGAGGCGGCTCGGCCCGTTAAGTCCAAAGAGGAGAGGCCAGGGCTAACACAAGTCCTCTGGTCGACTGTGGCCGCGGGGGCAAAACTGGCTTGCGCCGCCGCAGCCGTCGTGTGTGGCAACAGAGACGGGGCCAGAGGAACAGAGTTCGGCGCCCGACAGCGCTTGGGCAACCACATTGTCAACACCGTGGTTTGGGGCACCGAGTGCATGTCCATTCAGCAGCCCTGGC
>NC_079425.1:9044146-9098600 GCF_026213295.1 Gadus chalcogrammus | reverse complement strand
TTGGGGGCCGGAGAAGAGAGGGAGAGAGAGAGAAAAACAAGGCACCGAAAGAGATACTAGCTTCTCTCTGCCTGAAAGACCGTGTCTGCATCCCCTTAATACCAGTAGTGTAACAGCACATTCTATACTGTCTGGGACCCAAATTGGTGTTCTGAACTCTGCATATTCCTTGAGTATAATCTAATTAGGGGACAGTGCCAACGGGGGTAAAAAAAAATGAGAGCATTGCAAACTTTGATAGACTGAGATACATGAAAGTGTCTGCAATCGCACATCATACCGGGGAAGGTGTTTGAAACTTCAGAGCCTAGCTGGGAGGTTTAGACTGACTGAACAAACCAAAGTACACTCTGGTCTGTGTGGTGGGTGTAAACATAATGCTAGTTGCTGCAACATCAGTTACTGTGTGACTGCTTTGAAGTCTTGTCATGGATTTCTGACAGACATTCAGCATCATGTTACTGAAAGGACAGGTTTAGGAGCTGAGATGATGTGAACAGTGTTTTTTATTTATGTTATTTTTCTATTTTCTACTGAATGTCATGGTATTTAACATTTGGACATATTTGAACATCTTGCAAGGATTTTTGGTTTTATTCAGAAATGAAAACCTGGGTATTGAAGAGTGATATTTACTACAATACTAATATAGATAGATATAGGTAGGCCCACTTATTTATTTATATATATTTCTTTAGTTAATGCACTTTCCATATATAAAGATTGTCATAGTAAAAAATAAAACTTAAATCAGAGACAAATTATTATTGTATCAGGAAAAGATTAGCAATAGATGAAGTGACATTTTGATTGGGCATGGCACTCAATAAGAACAGCTAATGTGGCAGCAATGTGGTCTCCAAATGCTTCCATTTTTTATCCAGTACTAAGAGTTTACTTTTGTCTCCATTTGGAGAAATGCATCATGTTTATAAAGCAACTAAAATATTGGCTTGTGAACTGTTTAATCTGCATTTATGGCTCAAGTGACAGGCATAGACATCTACCTAGTTTTGAGACAATCTCTTTATTTTATTTTTAGACAAATTTCAAGGTTTCTTAGGTGTGCAATTACACATTGTAAATACCCTTTGATGCGTGTCTACTAAGGTTCCTTTTTCAGTGGTGGAGTGGAGCAACTCAACTTGAGGCTTTCAGCGGTCATGCCACCTACCCTTTGATAGGAAGGGTGCCCCTGGCAGGATAAAACCATTAATTTTGATAGATGAGCCATGTTTTACCTTCTAAAACGACGAATTAAACAATCCTCATGTTGCTATTTTGAACCTACTCAAATAGGAAGTGTGCCCGTCTGTGAGAGCGTGTATTCAGTGAAGGTGGAGCTACATCGATTTCACCCATGTAATCGAAAAATAGCAACGTGTGGTTTGTTGAATTCATCGTTGTAGTCTTGTAGTTTTATCACCAAGTTTTTGCAAAAAAGCACATGGCTCATCTATAAAAATAAATGTTTTTATTCAGCCAGGGGTACACTTTCTATCATTGGGTAAGTACCTTGGCACGACACAGCAAGATCCGAGTTGAGTCACCCCACTCCACCACCGAAGAAGAAAACTCAGTGGTCTTGTGTTGATCGGTAGTTACGGATGTGTGAATCGAACACCCGAAACACTTCAAATCCAAAAGACAAAAAGAGATTTATTCTGTACTTGTACTGCAATGGACATATCATGCAAAAACTATGATGCCAGCATTGTGTGAGCATTAACATTTTGCATATCAGACAATGGAAAGGTGCATGATGCCTGACTGTTCAATAATTTAACAAATAAGTTTGCATACATATACAGATTGCTACAGATATACCGCGTCTGCTCTGCATTGATGTCCGATTTGGTGCAACACCCTCACTCGGTATGGGTCGGCAATGCTAGCCTGACCCACGCCTCCACCAAAGACCCTCGTCTCTCTGTTTCGTTCCTCTGCCCCAGCCGGCTGGACAAGAGGCTCAGCCGATTCCCCCGGCCTTCTGGTCCGTCGAGCATCCATTAGCCGTGTTTCCTCCTCTTGCTACATATGTTTTGTCTATATCTATATGTTTTATCTTGATATAGATAGATGCTATGATAGGAATACTATAAAGCAATACTTTTTGGTAAAATATTAGATTTTACAGTAAAACTGTCAGACATAACCACATCCCAGTAGGATTCCCACTATTATATTAAATGATATGGTGGTACAATTCAACAATGATTTGTATTTACAGTAAGAATAATCATATTGTTAATAGGAATACAATATATCTACAGTACAATTATTCACAGTAAGTAACTTGTAACTTGCATTTACTGTGAAAATGACTACAGTATATCAGTACATTCTTTGCAGTGTATGAACAGAGTATAATGACTTTGGTATTGAAATGGGTGCCACTTAGCAGTCCTAATGAGATACAACAAGCCGCAGGAAACCGAATAAAGTACTCACCAATCTCACCAAGCAGTTGAACCATAAGCCATCTAACAGCAAACACTCAAACTAAAGAAAATGTTTTGTGAACATATTAATGACCCTGGCAGCGTAGAGTGATATTAGAAAGGATGCCTGCCATGTTCTTTGTAAATGTCTTTGGAGGACATTGAATGCCAAAACGCAGAAGAAAACCTATTCAAGCGGCGTCTTAAACTCAAAGCCAAGCAAGGGGACAAGCCAACGCTAATCGAACAACCGATGACTAATATATGATATTTAATAATTCTTTCCTTCTGACCTACTCTAATTCAATTATGACAATGTTTTTGGATATATTTGTTTTGTAAAAAGAATAGTTAATTTTTGCACTGCCACTTCCATTTATTTTACCATCGGCGCCACCACTTTTTGGCCACACAATCCCACAATAGTAAGGTTACCACCTAGTTAACGCTACTTTTTTGGCACAAAGAAACAGGGAGTATGAGATGGGGAGTTGTCTTGATTCCATCTTTTTATCATTTGATTATATTAACTTGAGAGATAACTATTAGTAAATTAGTACTACACCTTTAGGAAACTGTTAATTAGCTGTTGTTTAATGCTTATTAGTGCATTAGCTAATGATTGAATGAATAAAGGGTTAATTTGTCATGTCATCGTCAAGTGTTACCAATTCTTCATTGTTAACGTCCTCAACTAGTTCTGTGTGCAGCATTAAATGCTTAAGGAAGAACCAAATGGTGTAGTATAAGCTATTTCTGTTCCTAACAAGACCACTATATTGTAAGTTCTTCCTCTCTGGATATATTTGAGTATTAGGCCAAGTCCTCCATGGATTGTAGTGCATTCCGTACTACAGCCCAGAACGATTAAATATAGCCTTACGTCCTATTTGAGACATAGCAGCGTCCTGCCAACCTGCAGTCCATTCCCTTTCTATGTAATCCAGCATGGAGGATTTCACAAGACCCTAATGAGACACAATGAAACTTGAGCGGAGCATGAAAATGGCCGCTGGGTTTCCCTCCTTCCTACTTTGCTTTTGAACCTATGAAAGCAGAGGATTTTTATTAATTTTATTTAATTATCCCACAAAGCGTTTTTTTTGCACTGGGCCATCCTTTTCATGTGCTCTACTCCCAGTGTGTTAGCTGTGTAATTTAATAAAGTCTCATTTAAAAGAGAAGTTGATTAAAAAATTAGGCTCCAGTGATCACCCCAGCCTCTACCGCCCCCCCCCCCCCCCCCCCCCCCATGACCAATATTTTATTATGAACATGTCGGGCAGAAATTATCACCCCAGGACAAATTTATATTTTCCATGAGATCACATGACACCATGTCATGGAAGGAGCCTGTTAAAATAGCACCACTAGATATAGGTAGAGATAGGGCAGCTGAAGCTCCTTCTCATCCATATCTCAGGCATTCTCTTTTTTCCCTGCCGTCCGCCTGTCATTGATGTTGTTGTTTTTCTTCATGTATAATTCAAGTAGATCTACTGACACTGACAGCAGGTGACTTATTTGGAGAGGTCTACTGCCTCTGTGGCGTGAATGACGACAGTGTACTGCAATCTCCAGAAGGACCATTCCCAGGCAGCTGTCCGTGGCTTGGTTGGAATGGAGAAAGGTGCCGCAAGCAGTGGCTTAATTGTTTACATGCGGCATGATGACTCTTTGAAATACAATCCATCACTGCTGTCTCAAGCTTTGCATCACATGCACAAGGACTGTTTCTGGACCGTCAATTCCTCATGCTTGAGGAAAACAGGAAGAAAGAAGAAAAGTATCTGTGATAAATACAAACGCTACTCTGCACCTAAATGCCTTCTCACTACGGCAGAAACATAATCCACACAATTAATGCTTGAAATTTATAGCCTGGATCTTGCCGCAGTTTTGAAGCATAAGTTATTGATTTGGAAATGAAAACCTGTACTCCTCAAGGTCAAATCCAGTCCACCCCATTACCGCTCTGTCCTTGAGAGGCCCTACACAAGGGCTGCTGCAAGGCGCAGGGAGGACTGCTTTAATGAAGGTGAATTTAATGGGATTTAATGTAGCTGGGGGCAATGGAGCAGCGGAGATATGGTTTTAACAAAGAGCAAGGGACCAAGGGTACAGCCCAGAGAGAAGCCATTTTCCTTTCCTTTATTTATTTCACATCCCCCCCCCCCCCCCCTCCCCCAAAGTAAAAACACACCACATCTTAGTCATAAGTGGGTCCCCAGAGTCAGTGATTTCACTTGTGCTTTCTGGACTTCATAGGGCCTATTTTTCCACATCACTATTCTCAATGATACTCTAGTGCTATTTCCTTTAAAAAATCAGAAAGAAAAAAAAAAGATTGAGAAGAAATTAGTTCCCCCTTAACCTGGAAAGAGTACTGCAGGAATTGCTATGCTCTTTCTTAGAGCGGTATTGAACCATACCAACAGAAAAAGAAGGTCATGAAAAACAAGGGCAAACGTACAAAAGGCTTAAAACCCTCTGTGATGATAGTATAATTAAAATGACACCTTTAGAGATAACATAGAACAGGGTAATCTGAAGCTATACATCCATTAACTTTGTATGTCCTTACGCCCGAGTTGTCACAGTGGATTCAATCCTGCAATCCCTTTCTCGGACGTGTGTGCGTGGGTGGGTGGGTGCTTGACCGTTGCCTCATAAGTTAGGACCTCCCATATGGCCTGATTGGGTGCCTCAGGGTTGCGTCACACAAACATTAAGGACAAGCAGTACAGCAAACAGTTGTCAGGTTTGCAGCCAGGGTTCATTATTAATAGTGAGTAGGTGTCAGAAAGCCCCTTTGCTCCATGCCACTTAGCCTTCAGCGAGGTCACAGCTTTCATGGCTGCATACCTTGAGCTCCCGCAGCTTCCATGAAAACAATGTGTGCCGTCTGGAAACAATACTGCACAGCTTGCTTGTACAGTAATGCTCAATAAATATGCCAAAGTCTTAAGAAAGCTAAGGAAGAAAAAACTCTGGGTAACTATTTGGATTCATTGTTAATAATACCTTTCAAACGGATAACTGAAGGTGTGCTAATCCAACGAAGGCATAGGATATGAGAGTTGCTAGAGAAAAAGTCAATGCCTTCATATATGGGACATCTTATTAGAAACAAACTAATAATGGCACTGTTGGCTGATAAGCTAACTCAATACTGATACCTGATCATGCTTCACTCCTGGGCCAGGTAATCATTTCAAAGCCTTCACCTCTTCCTCTTTCCCCTCATCAAAAAGAGAGCATCCGGAAGGGCCGCGTGGTTTGGCCTGCGTGTTTTAGCCCAGCTGCTGAATATGCTGAATGATTTCCCCCACTGCATTTTAAATGCTAAATCACGCTGCTGACTTTGACTATTTTATGCATCTCAGCAGGACTCAATCTTAACCATTTAGAAAAAAAAAAACTAAAGTGTACTTGAAAAGGTCAAATGCAGGGTACATAATTTAAGACATACTTTAAGTATCAGTCAGTACATGTCTCACCTAATTAAAGTAAGGGCACCATTTTCAAGTTCACTGATCTTTTGCCAAGTTCCGCATGCGTGGATGCAGTGCTTCAGATGAGGTTACAGGCAAATGAGGAAATGGGAGGCGGGTTGCAGGTCTGCTTGCCCTCATCTCTGTCCTAAGACATGTGGAGAAGAATCCTGCATAGCGGGGATAATAACTCTCAAGTTCACATAGAATTCACAACGCACATAGATCGGCCACAAAACTGTTGAACCTGATAGCAGGTCTGAAAGAGGCCTGCATAGAAAGTGCTTCACTGTGTTGGACTGTATTGGAATGAAAGTATTGAATAGCACACTTATCTAGCATGCATTTGACAACCTAAGCAAATTGCTCAGTATTATGACAGCATTTGAATCGTGGTGATGAAAAGAAAAAAGTTTGTTGATTAAATAATAAAAGTTAATTCCTTCATCGTTTCAAACCCTGAACTATCGAAGAGTGTGAGGCAGCCATTTAGTTAAAAAAAATGACACTTCAAATTGAGTTAGGAATGCATGTCTATTCTATCTATTCTATTTTCCATAATACTAGAACGACTCTAATGGCAATGAAACAGGCTAAATTGTCCACACATCTGTGTTTCACATTTGATCCTTGACTTTCATTGGAGCTGTCTGTAATCGCTCGGACATGACTAATGGGAAGCATTAAGTGCAAGTTTGGGAATAAGTGGTATTAATTCAAAAGAATGTTTTGACAGGGACAGCCTTATTTTAATTATTATTATTAATACCATTATTAATTGAATTAAGTGTTTTTATTAGCAATAATTTCTAGAAACAAGTTACTCAGAGTTTCTGTATAGTTTTAAAAGGAAACCATGTTCAAAGCATATGAAATGCACAAACCACATTCCCAACATTAGTTGCAGTATGGGTGTCAAACGCTTTGAATGCAATTTCGAACACATGATGAAAAAATAAGTAAAGCGGTTACAAAGATCCCTATGTGTGAATAGGATATTGGGTTTCTTGTTGATATACAAAATAAATAGTTAAAACAGATGAATGGCATATGAAAGCCTCTTCAGGAGGCTGCGGAAAGACATATTTTATCAATTTTGACAGGCGTAAGAGGTACAGCAGAGGGGGATCTGTGCGTGAATCCACCCTGAGCTTGTGTGTGAGGCTTCCACCCACATGCAGTGCCCTGAACTTTATAAGACCTGGTGGACACTCAAAGCAAAACAAAACGTACTCTATGTCAGTGGCAACAACAGCGTCTATCAAATTTACATATGGGCATCAAAAGCTTCACATGTCAGCTTCACTCATCGGGCTGTGAGCTAAGATATGTGTGTATTATTAAGATATGCTAGTTTCTATGTGAGGTTTTGACATGTTTGCAAAAATATGTTAGCTGAGATGGATAACCAAGTTAACCAGGTTGTAATGAGTGAGATGGTGTCCTTTTGTAAACAATTCTGATTCTGTTCCACCACTTTTATTTTCAAAAGTCGACAATTTCAATCATGTTCATCATCACGTTTTTGCTGTACTTCTACGGCAACCAAGAAGAATTGCCTCTTCTCGTTTTCAAGATTGGCAAAAATTGTAACTGGATATTAGATGTTAATATATGTAGAATATGTACCTCTAGCACATTAAAAAACAAATTCTGCATGCAAAGGAAATATACTTTTGTATGGTTTATATTTGTTGAGACTAGTGAATGACCTACATTTGCTTCATTTTACTATTGTTCTTCCTCTTCTCAATTGGCAGCTAAGCTGATGCTTTACGTTCTATATTAACTCTGCTTTCTAGGTGATGCTTTAGGTTGTTGTTGTTGAATGCAATCTCATGAAAACCAAATTGGAGACCAGACACAAAATGTGGTCCCTCGGTCGGGGTTTGCTGCTCATGTTTCCATTGCACCCCTCGGTCTTCAAGGCTTCGTTGCAATGTTTTGATTTGGCTCATTGCTCTGTTCAATTTTTTCACAAGGGGAGGGTGGGGGGGTTGTGTAGTTTCCAACATGTGCTTCTTGAAAGCACAGATGCCCTTTTGCAGAGTTGAAGACCCAGCGTTTTCTCCGCCCATTCATGGGTGCAGACATGTTTCCACCTAGGTCCATCTGGAATGCACATCGGACCACGCTGGTTCTGGGGTCAATTGTAGGCCCTCTTGGAGGCCGTCTACAAAAGCCTGCCACACCCGGTGCAGCCTGGGACAGCGTCTCTCCCAGTGAGCTTGCTTCCATGATGGATGGCCACCTTTCCATTCTTTATCGCCTCACTAAATCATACGCGTACCATGCTTTTATAACCACTTTTTTGCTGCTTTGTTTAAGCCATAGCCCAGTTTTTGGAAGAGGAAGGGGGGGAGGGGCTCAATGATGTTTCATTCATTTCTTTCTCGTCTTCACTGTTTTCACTTTCTACATTAGGAGTGCTCGGATGATGGGGTTGGATGATGTGCGCGTCAAGCCTCATTTTGAATGTTTGGATCAGAGAGCGCCTTTCAGAGCTATGTGATGAATTTCTGAATGTCTTTTCAATTATATTCACCAGCATACATCATTCTATATTGCCATCTTCCTGATAATATGAGGGTTCTTACGATTGTTTTTGTGAAATGGTATTAATTATTAACGGGATGGTCCACCTTGGTGTTTCTCCCAGCACAGTGACTGACAGGAAGACAGTGAGATAGACAGGAAGACAGAGGGAAAGACAGGAGAAGCAGAGGGTCAGAGAGAAGACGGCTGAGGGTAGCGCTTCTCACTAGGTGCAATAAATGACTAGAGAACTGACTTGCTCACACCGACTAGAGAACTGACTGGTTCACACACCGACTAGAGAACTGACTGGTTCACACTGACTAGAGAACTGACTGGTTAACACTGACTAGAGAACTAACTGGTTCACACTGACTAGAGAACTAACTGGTTCACACTGACTAGAGAGTAGAGAACTAACTGGTTAACCCTGCCTAGATAACTGACTGACTCAGACTGACTAGAGAACTGACTGGTTCAGAATTCATGAATGACCGAGTCTATACAGAGATCATGAATTTACCAAATGCGAGTGCAGTCTTGGTGATACCTTCAAACATCCATCGAATCCTGTATGTTGCATTTATTATTGATATTGCTGTATCATTTAATGATGGATCCAAACACAAACAGTGTTCAAGGTAGTGTTTTTGAATAACATTAAAGTTATCATATTAAAGCCAAAATTTAGCCGAAATTCTATTCACAGATAATAGTAACTTAATTTTCAGTGTGCCCTCCACCATTCATTTTCTTTTTTGCAGAGTTGATGCATGTGAAGTCTTATCTAGTTTGCACCAAATATGTGCAGATGTGTAATGCAGATACTGTGTCAAACCTGCAGACGATCCTTAATTTTTCCACTAACTGGACGTCGTATATCGTGCAACGGGCAGGCATCGGAAGCTTAGCTCTACTCTCCTGTTCTATCTGCAAGCCCAGTATGATGCACACAAACCTATGCCATTCCTATCTAGATCAAAAGTGATTCTACTAAATTCTGTTCCCAATTTCATGAAAGGAGAACCAAAAATTATGAGCTTCTATTAAAAAGATTAGGTTTCATTATGTCCAGGAAAGATGAGCACAAATGACTATGGTCATCCACTCTTTGTAAACTTAAAGGTTGTACTTTGTCTCCCCCTAGTGGGCCAAGTACATCCTAGCCAGTCATCAATGCAATACTGCGTTATTCACAAACATTTAATAACCTAAAGTCACATATTCAGGAAAAATCTCCCAAACGTTTGGCATGAAAGCAAACACATTAGATTTTGCTAAATATTTACTAATAAAGCACTTCTTTTGCATACTGCAAAGCAAATTAATTCCATGCAAGAAATGTTGAATACTATATTGAATCCTGTAAAGCTGCTGTGGTGAGACTGGGTGAGCAGGGAAGTCCAGGCTGCAGTCTTGCCACCGCCACTTCCATCCATCAATCACCTGTACAGTGTTGGAGTGTAGGAGGCAGGGCCTGACGAGGTCTGACCCCAAACCCGGCATGACATTCAGGGAAGGAGTGTCACTCAACCAGGAAATCCCATTACACTAAAGTATGATGGATATCAGTACTGGAAAAAAAACTCATGTGTGGTCTGACATATAATTTGTTCTAATTTGTACAAAAAATGTATAGATAAATTGCGATGAAGACATTCACATTTATATCTGCGTTTTAGGCTGACTTGCCTAAATTGCCCTTTCTTGTATGAGTTCTTAATTCTTTTCATTTTTCAAAAAGTATAAGAATGCTCACAGCAGGCAAGGAAAATATTTGCGTATATTAAATAAAACTACTGAAATAATTTAAGAGAAGCTTAAATGGGACAATATAGTCTAAAATCCACCTTTCAGATATTATGTGATAATTTCTCATATATATCTCAATACTTTGTTTGGTATACTAATAATAATTTTTTAAGTAATGCTTGTTGAGTGTAAATCGTCATTTAATTCAGTTCAATGGCAGTAAGGTATTTGTTTGATAGACAAAATCTATCTTGCAGGTTTACGTTATCTGTATCAAAGGGGCAAGGTCTATTTGCAAACATGCACTATCAGACCTACTAATCAATAGCAACAAACAATCGATGGCTGAGGACAAAGGTGAAAATAGATGAGAAGCCTTTCCTAGTTAAGGAAGTAAAATGTTTCTGAAAACTATTGTATCAACAAATAATTACAATCAGCATGGTATTTGCATATAATCTGTGTTTGATGATTTGTCACAACTATGCCTTAAATAGATGACAGAACTTTTTTAACATTGGATAACCAAGATGTTCATGCGATGTGGAAATTTCAACGCACGTCATACCTGTTTGGCTTTATTCTGTTTGTGTTTGGCGTGGGACGACTCATGTTGAAATGTCTCTGAACCCTCCCTTTTATTAAGGTACCCGCCAGCAGACACCAGGCACCCAATCAAAGTTACCCTCTTGCTTCTTCAAAGTTTCATTCTTAAGGTTAAGCACACCAAACAACTCCTTGTTGACGACTCCAGCAGGACCCTAATCAAGCCACCACAAGGCATTGTCACACAGATGATGGGGTCAGAATAGCAGATGTTATCATGCTCTGACCAGACCAAGAGGACACTACAAAAACAAGAAGGGCAGGGGTGTCACATTGTCTGTGACGCTGTTATTCGGGCTGACGTAGTAGAAGAGTGTGAGTGTGCCTTAGAGCCATAAGGTTGAACGGGACTATGCTAAACCTGGACTGCAGTGAGTATAGTGCTGCCTTCGCCCAGTCCTTGGCCATGGTGGGATTTGACAACACAAGGGAATTACCTGTGCATGTAAATATAACAGGTATGATTATGTGTTGAACTCATCTACTGCAATGCGTCAGCAGATGTTTATTTGTAAGTGTAAAACAAAACAATTATATGATAATACTGTGATAATACTATTATCATAATACAATTATATGATAATATGGGGCTATGCATCATGGGATATTTTTGTTTCGCCATATTAAGAGGATTCAAGAGAGTTGAAGTACTACAAAATCCTCAATCAATGTAAATATGCCGTACCCAGTCTAATAAAAACGTAGTTTTGCCACGTTTGTATGAGAGACACTAGCCGTTTCAAAAAATGTCTCCGCATAAAACCCACCTGATGACTTTGCTTCCAAAATGGAGTTATTTTAATGTGACTTCGCAATGTACAGGCCACATAACTGTAAACGTTAGATCCTGGTCTGTAATTTTAATGATCTGGTATATGTTTCGGTTTCTTATTTGCTATTGCTTCAAAGACCTTTGCAAAGAAAAATGTGTTAGGAGGACCTCATTCAATAAAACAGGTTACATGATGAAAGACATGAACATACAAGGCTTGTTGGTATACATGGTCGTTCGATTTTTTTCCACCTAATCTAGTAAATCATCATTTGCATTCTGCTGTGCTGAATCAGTCCTTCTCTTTTGAACATTAAATAGGAATGCTCAACCAGCAGAATACTCTACAAATGCAGCTAAGCGGAAGGCATATGTACTCTAATCTCTTAATTCAATCTAACTGATCTTTGACCATTGAAAGCCTTCCCATTGTTAAAATGTAATCCCTGGCTGCTCTGCCTACAGAAACTAAGCATGTGATTTACATACAAAACTGCCTCGGGCCAGTGTCCAGGGATACAAGCAAAAACAAAAAATCAAGATAGAGTGTATTTGATGAACAGCAATTTTAGCACAGACAATGCTGCAGTAATCAAATACTGAAGGAATACAACCGAGGGAAACACAGAACGAAATGGAAGCATTGCTCCTTATAGTAGAAAAGCGTGTGGACTTTGGCCTGCCAATTGCTGTACATCAGTTTTAATTAAAAGGGGAGTTTCCCCTTGCTCTGTGGTAATAAGTAGCAGCTCTCCCAGATGCCTAAGCTTTGGGCAGCTCCACATAACAATGACATATTTACCAGCCCTCTTTTCCCTGCTATCACTGGTGCTGATCTGGCCTGATGCTAACTAGTTGCCTAACTAATTTAACACTGCACATATCTGCACTCTGAATGCAAGTTACCAATTGTCAATTAAATCAAAGCATTACATCCATGAGTCCATCAACACATGGAAACATGCGGCCATACAAATAGTTCTGTTTCAACCAACGGGAAATCCCACTGATTTGTCAGGACAAAAATGGAAAGACCTACAACCAATCAGTTAATCATGCCCCCCCCGCAAAGAGAGTGTACATAGAGCACTGTGCTGCAAAGCCCTAGAGGAACTGACATCCATTATGTTTTAATTAACAGAGGCAACAGAGGGGGCAGCATCTGCTGATAGCAGTGCCATCCTGTGCTCCATATGTGCAGACCGGGCCACCGGCAAACACTATGGCGCGTCCAGCTGTGACGGCTGCAAGGGTTTCTTCAGGAGGAGTATCCGCAAAAATCAGAGCTACACTTGCAGGTGAGAACCATCAAAAGACAACACATAGTAAACCACGATAGGAGTGGTGCTACTGTGTTTAAAAAATGTATATGGATTGATTGATCATGGAGGAATTACATTAGAGGGGGCTGCACATTTACATCTTCATACATTTTACAGTGCGTTCTGCAGAGTCATCTCCTATGTATCACTACCTAATAGGGATGGGCAAAATTATTCTTTTCCGGGAACTAGTTCTTTCGGTTCACTATAACGATTCGTTTATTTGATTCGTTCGTTTTGATTCGTTCGTTACGTCAGATTACATCTTAAAAAAAATTAAAAATAAAAAAACTTTTTTTTATAATTTTTTTTTTTTTTTTTTAATTGGTCGTGGGTCCGGATAGGACCGTCAAGACCGCAGTCCGCCGTTTGGAGATGCCTGCTATATAGTATGTCGAACGTCCCACCAATATTTATACCACTTGCTTACTCTCTATATTCATTCATGGTTTTACATTTATAATTTTATTTTACTTTACATTTAATTCTTCATTGTTCAGGCATTACAGAACTTGCATGGTCATAAATAAAAAATACGAACTGCAGTTTAATTTCTTTGGTTGTTCTTAAATTGACGTACAATGGAGCAAAGACTCCTGGGATTGGGAAATGCGTTTATCCAATAAACAGATGGAGGTCAAGTCTATTTTCGAAAAAATGTAGGGGGATATATGAGTCGAATGGTATGACCCAAGATACGTCAGAGAGAAAGCGCGCATATTCGACGGTACCGCCTTGTCATTGGTTTACCCAGGTGCCATTCCAACACCATTGCTACCTCTCATTGGCTGAATCTTTGAGGAAGTTGTAGACTCAATCAATATAAGTCGCGGGGAGACGGAGCTCTGTTCGTTTGTAAATTTTATTTACGTGACCATATGTTTGGTTGATGTTAAAAAAAAGAATCAAAGAACCAGTTCTTCTTGTTTTGGGGAACCAGTTCTTGTCGTTCACGTTCGGGATTCGTTCGTTGTAACGAATCAGTCGCGACGTACACATCCCTACTACCTAATGATCACATGCACGTAAGCAGCACATGTGCATATCATACTTCCCTACACATAGCCAAGAGGGCTCCAAGGCCCCTCATCAGCATAGTGACCCTCACTCATTGCTCAGAGTCACTCTTGTTCCACTCCAATGGTCATGTTAGCATAACCTCCCTTGAAATACGTTTTTGGATAGAAACAAACATCCTCTCTACACTACAGAAGGCTTAGCTGAACGTACCTTCATAAGCATGTATTAGACCTAATCATTTTTCCTTGACACGCATTACTCTAACTGCTTTGCAAATCAAGCATTGGAATTAGTGTCACAAAGAAATCAAGTAATATACAATGATCTATGCCTTCCATGGGAGTATTGAATCCTTTGCAGAGTGAGATGTATCCTGTTTGAGGAAGATAAAAAACATGTTGACTGGCATAGATACCGGACTCTGTCCAGGCATGAATGCAATAACCTATCTTCAATAACAATGGACTGAAAATCAATGGTGAGATATAGCGGCGGATGGCCTTCTTCCCTTGGAGGGGGATTGACGTATCGTATGTGACAGTGAAAAGTGTACACCTTTGTCTGAGTGGTTGTCTGCCGCGGCATGTCCATTGTCAACAACAGCCTAGCAGACTTCTTTCAAACAACACGGCAACTTCTCAGAAAGTCTCCGTCGGCCCCCGAAAGGACAAATCAAAAGCCTTTTCTTTGCCCGAGAGTGCAGTTTCTCATCGTCTCTACCTTTCCTTCTCAGGTTTAGCAGGCAATGCATTGTGGACAAAGACAAAAGAAACCAATGCCGCTCCTGCAGGTTGCGCAAATGTTTCAGAGCTGGGATGAGAAAGGAAGGTGAGAGAACCATAACCCTTACAAAAGGTATGCTTGCCAAAGTTACATACATCCATTCTAATAGGGTATCAACATACGGTCAAAAGCATGAGCATACAGCTGCAGTTTCTACCTAAAGTGCATGCCAAGGTCAATAATGGTGTGTGTGTGTGTGTGTGTGTGTGTGTGTTCGTGTGTGTTCGTGTGTTTGTGTGTATGTGTGTGCGCGCCATTAGCTGCCATAGATAAGTCGAGGAAAGAGATGGGGATTCGAGGGGCCATGACTGGGCTCCTCTCATGAATAATTAACATGCCTTTGTACGGCCAAATATTTGCTCGGTAGCTTCAGTGCAGAGATTTCATTCTCCATATCCCAATACAGGAGTATGGTACATGAAACAAAGTTATGATACATCCCTTCAATAGAACATTTAGTTCAAAGGGTACTATAGGTGAGAGTTTAAAGAACAATGACCTACGCTTTTCGGCACCAGTGAAATGTCAACATACTACTGATCTAAACATTTCAATCACTTTTCTTGAAGTATAACTTTGTTAAACAAGGGAAATATACCATCTCCCACTGCCCACCATTTCGAAAAAGTATTCATCTTTTGCACATTTAATGCCATTACATAGGTTTTATAGTGCTACAGAAATATCAGCATGTAAAATTATTGTATGTATGATTGATGTGCATAATATTATTTGTCTAAAGGAGAAACACTATTTGATTGTCAAGATAAAGGCATACAGGGTGCTGAAAAAGTAGGAAGAGGCTAGTCTTTCAGATGGCTCAGATGACTCCAATCCATCTCTTAACTGATGGTCCGTAGAAGAATCATCTGTGACACTGTAACATAGAGCTATGTCATTATGGAAGGCCAGGCAGGTGTCTATCTCATACGCCAGCACCATGAATAGGCCCCAGATAGGCAGATTGGTTGCCGAGCAGGCAGCTCTGATGACTGATTGCTTGGAGGCAGGGGTCTTGTTGTCAACCTTGGTGAGGCCTATTGGAACTAGGCCGAGCCCATCTGGTTGCCCTCCTAATAACCACTCGTTAAGAGGTTTGGCAACATGTGAATGCCTTTTCTGTCCAGCATGTTTCTCACACAGTTAATGACTAGGAGGAATTAAAGGCAACAGTGTTGTTAAGACGACAGATTTCAGTCCATTTGAGGTTGTTGGTATGGTTACTAAATCTTTTTTGTGCTCCTCAGCCGTGCAGAATGAACGCGACCGCATCAGTAGCCATAGAGCCGAGGGTCAGGTAGCAGTGGGCACTCTGTCCATCAATGTTCTGCTTCAGGCAGAGGCCTGTGTGCATCAGGTAACGAGACGGTACACCTCTCTTACACTCTGCTTACTTACTGATACAACACACCAGAAATCAACTCAATTATTACATTTCCCCACACAACCTGGTCTTTTTCATTATAAAACAAGCAGAAAGAGGACAGCAATGGTAGGGATAAAATAATGCACATTCAATAGGCATTTATTCACCTCCCTGGAGATCCGAGCTGTAGGCTAGATTCAGTTACTCCTTAGAAACGACCAAATTGCCCAGGGACCCCATCTAATCATAGACTATTTAATTGCAGTGCTATAGGTCTGGGATTGTGTGCCAACGTCCAATTACCTTCAAATGCATAATAACAACCAGATAGCACTCTGTTTCTTGTGGAAAGAATGAACAGAAATGAATTGGATGATTGACAAACAGACCACTTAATGAAGCAGGAGGATTTTCCATCTTGGATTACTTATATTATATCCTGATGTTAGTGATGAGCCAAGGCCACCATACTACTTTGTAAGACTCGTACCGCAAGGGCTTTCCACACCTACTGATGCAACATGATTCCCATTCCTTCTTCATCACACACACACACACTCACACAAACACAAAATCCTTCATTTGATTTGCCACCCTTAGTTCCTAACCCTGCTATCGCCAGAGAGTTATGACATCAGCACCAAGAAGATAGCCTGCGTCGGTGACGTGTTTGACTCCATGAAGCAGCAACTCCTTCTGCTGGTGGAATGGGCAAAGCGCATCCCTGAATTTTGCTGTCTGCCAATAGATGACAGGGTATGGATGCCAACGGCCCAAATCACAGCTTACGAATTTACACATGGTGTACAAACTATAAGACAAAAGTCATGTGTATTTACCTTGGTGGACCTACTTGTGTACATTTTTCAGTGGTGGGCGACGTTTTGCATGACTACCTGTCTGCCTTTGCATGACTACCCTTCTGAGCTAAACGTGAACTAACTGTGTCTCTGGTTTGTGCAGGTAGCCCTGTTACGAGCCCACTCTGCAGAACATCTTATCCTCGGAGTGGCAAGGCGCTCCTTACCTTACAATGACCTCATTCTTTTGGGTTAGATGTGCCTTTTACCCTTCACAATTTAATTCAGTGGAAAAAGCTCAATCCTGGAAATGAAATATTATTAGGTTTTTGATAAGGTTTCTTTAAATTTATGGGAAAAAAAATATCCCTCTCCCATCCAATTGCAGTAGTTTAGCCAATTACATTTCAT
Source organism: Gadus chalcogrammus (assembly GCF_026213295.1). Lineage (NCBI taxonomy): Eukaryota > Metazoa > Chordata > Actinopteri > Gadiformes > Gadidae > Gadus > Gadus chalcogrammus. The sequence continues at coordinate 9,081,298 of NC_079425.1, read as the reverse complement.
CAGGGTTTCAGGAGAAAACATGTATATCTCTTAAATTCTGCTAGGCCTTAATGTAGTCTGACTAATATCGTAGCACAAATGACCAATTCATGCAGACAAATGAAAGTTATCTGTAGTTTTACCTAAACACATATTTTTTCTTGTGCAGGAAATGACTTTGTTATTCCAGTACAAGGTGCTGAGATGGAGGTCCAGAGTGGCTTTCCGTATTCACAAGGAGCTGGTTAAACCTCTGAGAGAGCTCGACATCACTGACAAAGAATTACCTGCCTCAGGACCATTGTCTTCTTCGCTCCAGGTCAGTCCCTCAACACCTCATCTGTGCTTTGCAGACACAAACACGGATTTTGCCAGGAACATTTAGCCTCATTCTTCCAGTCAGTCCAGACGACCTGGTTTCACAATGGTAGATGAGAACATATTAATGTTGGGCTGTTATGGTTTTTCTGGCAGATAAACTCCTGCATGTCCTTTGAGCCTAGCAATTTGCTTATACAACCAGATCAAATGGATTTGAGAAATTTAACTGACATTAGATAATGATAAAATTGGATTTAATTCAACGTCAATGTTGAAGTATGCATTGTGCATGTGCCTGCTGTAGTTGGACATGAAAAGGCAATAAGGATAAACACAAGGTAGGTAGTTTATTTTTCGGGTTTGATGATGGGAGGTTGGAAGGCCAGTACAGATGATGTAGGAGAGACAACTGAAGGTTACAGTAGCCTTATTCTATTTATAATTTTTCATTCAGTGTCGCAAAGATTTGCATACGTTAACTCAAAAAAATTCCAATAAAGACCGGACACATTGGCTTGCTTCCGTTCAGGCTATTTTGGTAGGTCTAGCTCAAACATAAACTTGCAGCTTAAAGTAGGTCTGGAAAAATCTCACAAAGTTTTGAGCATCAAGACCTCAGATATCCTGAGACATCCATTTTTAGCTGGAAGTCAATCAGGAAGAGCCAAAGCACTAGCATTCTAAAAGTCTTTCTTCTTCTAACCTTGTTTTTTCTTCTGACAGACTGCCTGGGTTTGGGGTGCCCTCAGACAGTCCGCCATCTGCGTTTCCAGGCACACGTGTTGCTGGAGGAGGTGACTAGCGGGCAGAGGGGGCGCTTTGGGGAGCTTCTGCTGACATTGCCTGCACTGCAGAGTGTAGCCTGGCAGATGGTGGAGGACCTCCACCTGGCCAGACTTCTTGGGGAGGCCAGTGTGGACAGTCTGCTGCTGGAGATGCTTCTGGGGGAGAGAGCCACAGCCCAGCAGGGATCCAGCCTGGGTCAGTACTGAGTACTCAATGTGTATTTGGCTCGTGCCAATGCCAAATAAGCGTGACTCTGAACACAAGAGATTTTTGATTTTACATGGTGTATTTAAACATAAAGGGACTGTGGTGTTATGCTGCCTTTAGGCTTTTAACTATCAGATATGATATTTATAAATCTTCACCAGAGAGTGACCTGATTGAAGTGTGGAAAGAGAGTAAACGAGTAACCAAAATGACTTGTACACTCTGACTTTCCCCAGGGTCTTTCCCATCTATGCCAATGCCTTCTGACAGCAACTTGACCCCAGACCACTTGTATGGACACAGATCTTTGCCGAGCCACTTAACCTCAGTCATACTTCCAAGACCCTCATGTAAGGAGTAAATAATCGCATATCTTCTTCGAAAAAAGAAGGGATGAAACCGTCCTGTGTGATTGTATGATTGTCTACTAGTCTGTAGTGAATTATATAAAACATCAGCACCATGGTGAAGATTCAATATTGAAGTAAGCATTTTTTTTCTTAGCTGATGCTATGCAACACATAGGAATTTACTGAACCCATTGTACACTGTCGCTTCATTTCATCTTGACCTATTCTAAAATAGATGATCTAAAGAAATCCGGAAATACCACAATAGTCCACATATAACAGTGCATTCATATGATAGTCTCTTATGTTTTTTCTTAATGCAGCATTTTACGTTTCGTTGATAGGTAGGCGGCCCCATATCTGCTAAAACGCTGGTGGTGATACCGTTTTCTGTCTCGATCTTCAACAGATCTCCAAGAGGCCTCTCTGTTGCCCACACAGACTGGCACCGAGGAATACAGACACGGCACACTAGCTTCCCAAGACATGTCACCCGTCATACCTGCCTTTAGGTAGTCCCTCAAGCAACCAAAAGCGGAGCTGTAGGCTCGGTCGTTGAAGTGAACCCCGAAAGACATGCATTAGCATTCACAACTCACAAAAGACATCCACTCAAAGTGCCATACGTGTCCTTACTTTAGCACTGTTGGAGAACCTCATGATGTTTTTATCATTAAAATAACACATCAACATCAAATAATAATGAATAAAATCGAATTTCAATTAATATGGTGTTATTTTCTTATGGATACATTTTGTGTATCTTATAACGTTACACAACGTGCAACATATTTTGGGGGGTTTTCTGTTCTCACCAACTTTCCTATTTAGTGATAAAAGTTCAAAAAGTATGCAATGAAACGTCTCTAAATGGGCTAATGCATCGTCTACCAAATAACTATATTTAAAACATACGGGTTAAAGAACCGTTCAGTCAATTTAGAAGGCAATCAATGTGAGAGGTAGCAGGTGCGTGGATCTTCTTGTGATCTACACCTCTGGGTTACACCATTTTAATAATTTGCTGTTAAATAAATTGTTTTCAGTTTTTTACATTTTTAGTTATATCCCATTTAATGGCCAAATGGTGTATGATTATTTTTATTTCATTTGTATTAACTTATTTAAGTTTGAATTGTATATAACATGTGAAGAAATTTTGTTTCAGAACAAGCGGGCATATCACCAGCAGATGGCGCATAAAGCCCGTATATAACGCAGTTCCACTGTGGCGCCTAGTCGCATAATCAAGTAGGCCTAATTTTCAACCGAGGACTGAAAGTAGAAAACTAATTGATGTTGTGTTTTAAAATGTATCTATTTTCAATTAGCTCAATAGTATCACTCATATATTTTTAGAAGATATTGCGTCAATCTTTTATAATCAATTAGAAATAAATACATCTTTACAAGGCCCCATCAGGCCACCATGTAGGTCTATTCGTAGGTTTTCTGGTTATTTAATTTCTATATCCTCCCTCCTCTCACTCTATCTCCCTCCGACAGTGGGAAACAGGAAGTCTTTACAGCCTCTATGGTACAGCCAATATCCTATAGGGTTCATTAGTAACGCTTAGCAAATCAGTCAGTTGTTTGAGGTTTGAGGTGCCAACACAAGAGAGAACTTCAGGTTCTCCATGACTCAGCTCGTTTAAAAATAAAAAGGGGTGCTCTGAACGATGAGAAGATCTCCCCCTCTCCCCCGCTCTCCCTCTCGCCCTTTCCCCTTCTCTCCACGTGTTTATTATCACACCCGATATACCGGATACATACAAAAACAGAACATGGGGTAAAATTCTGTGCTCCCCTGAAGCTGATAGAAAACCATATCCACATCATTACACATAAGTGTTTTGACTGCTAATTAGTCTGCTCCTCAAATTATTTCATTAGATCCGGAGGCATACAAAAAGAGCCTAATCACCATCAAAGATCATGCAAGGGTCGGTTGGTTAATTTTGTAAAAATCCTTCAGTGGAAGGTCAGTTATATTGTCATCAGTTATAACATTGATGTAATAGTTCTTCTTATCCTGATGGTTCTTCTGATTCTGATTGAAGCTACTTGGGCAAAAAGCTCACTGGCAATCGAGCACAGAGCTAAGGACCATTTTTTGCTTTCTACTTTTTTACTTTTTGGTCACACTACTATTAAATGTATTAAATTCATTCTCTGGAAGGTTGGTGTCATCAAATAACTTCTTATTTCATACCGAGCTTTCAAACATCATACCGAGCTCATAGCAAACGATCAAGTAGGTGTCATGATAGAGGATAAAATAATACACAGACAAAGATGGATGAAAAAATGGATCACCAAGTCACCATGTCAGTCAATGACTCCCACCCCTCAACAATTTATCCACATATCCATTTATTTTTAGAGCAGACTTTTGAGTGCTGGACCCAAAGGGGAACCCATTCTCAGGTTCCTTTGGTGGTCATTGTTGAGAGGTTCAGAGCATTATCATGCCGTTTCCTTCAGTGACAGCTGTAATGTTTTGTTGGCAGCATATTGAACCGTCTGTCATTACAAGGATGCGTGCTGCTGGAGTAAGTGCTTACTGTCAGCAGCTGATATCCTTCTCCACATGTTGCTGCGGAGAGTCGATCTCCAGGAATGCTATCTGGAAAGCCTCTGTTATCGGTTGCTATTATCAATATTCTTCACTCAAAGAAAAAGCTTTGGCCCTCCTGATTGAGTTTGTGTGAGAGTTAGTGAGTGAGTGAGTGAGTGAGTGAGTGAGTGAGTGAGTGAGTGAGTGAGTGAGTGAGTGAGTGAGTGAGTGTTCACACATTATTTTTCATCTCATTCGTTTTTTATGTCAGTTCTCCATTCGACAGAGCAGGTCAATTTCATCATTATCCTCCCTACTCTCCCACTATACCCCTATGATATTGATAAAACATGTCTTGTCTTTACAGCCTATATGGTCTGTAAAGACTATAAAGGCTGGCCTGGATCAACAGGCCGTAATACTTTGTAATACTCCTGCATCGTGTTTAAAAGGCGGGCATTGAGAACCCCTTATTGTGTTTTACACTAACATGCTCTTTACTGGTTGTTTTAGAATATGTTGGAATATGATTAATACACAGCTTCAAGTTTGGCTGTACCCATTTCAAATGGAGGGACATTTTGTTTCTATGCGTCATTTGTACATGCACAAGAGCTTTATGTTTTTATATAATTAGATTGGCCATAGTACAGCAAAACATATTGTGTAGCAAAAAGTATTCCAAAACAGTCATCTAAGAAGTTTCTTAGAAATGAAAGGCACTTCTGTGATGTGCCCCATTTTCTAATCAGTGAGACTGAACGGGGAAACTCCACAGCCCACACCAACAACAACATTTTGGAGTCAAAAGTAGAGGATTGTTATTATCCTACCCCTGGAAAGAATGACAGGCAGAACAAAGATTAGGCAGAGAAAAAACAGAGAAAGATGAGAGAAAGTCAAATAGGAGGAGTCCCCATTTTGAAGCCAGAAAAAACAGATGTATCCACAAATACCAAGTTGGTATCCAAGAGTCTGTCGAGGAAACTGCTTTCCTGTGATGGCTGGAAAGACAAGATGTGTCTCTTGCAAAACCTCAACATAGTGGGGTATAGGATCTGCAGTGGTGAGCCGTGTCCATCTCTGAGAGAGACCTCCCACCTTTTACTACAAAGAAGATGTTTCCTTTTCTGGCTATGAAAGGGTTAACAATGTTGTAAAGGCCTTTGAAAGTGGTGACTGATGTTCACCACCTCAGCCGGCTCTCCTCAAACCCTGTGTTGTTATTTTGACTATTTCTCAGCTATCTCTTTACCATCAGAGATCACCCACCTGAAACTACAAACTGTTGCTGATTGCACTGATGGACACTGTGATGACGCAAGTAGATAATGAGATAACCCTCTTAAACCACACAGGTCTGTACTCAAACCTTGACAACACTTTGTTATAGTCTTATCGATATGAATAAGGCAAACCACAGGGTTGCAGTGGCATGCACAGGGGAACGACAACCATGTTCCCTCTAAAGTGCCTCTAGGGTAGAGAAAGCGCCGTAAAGTGCCCTCTGCAGTGCCCCTAGGATAGAATGCCCTGTGTAAGGTGCCCTCTAGTGTGCCTCTAAGATAAAGAAAGCTTGGTGAAGATTTTGCCCCTTAAATGGTCTATTCACAACACTGTCAAGGGAGACAATAGTTCAAGTTCAAGTTGGAATTCTTGGAACGGTTCACTCAGTCAATGATTTTTTTAAATAAAAATAGCACATAATACTAAACGGATAGTAAAACAGTCCACAGAGTAAAAAGGTCCACATTTAAATAAATATACTAATAAGATAAATATGTAGTGTGGAGGTACTTGTGTGTGCGTATGCATGTGTGCGTCTCAATGGGTCAGAGTCTGAGATAGATCAGGCTATTCATCACAGACTGAAAGGTGTTGAGGTTCATGCAGAGTTTACACAACTCTACAGTAGGAGTCATCAGATGGCTGTAAACAGCCCCCTGGTGTCCCATACTCCTTCACTGTCATAATCCTTCTCCATATCCAAACCGCATTATAATAGGTTATAAAACTCCCAGACTATTACACATCCCTTACCCGGTAGACACGGTGCAGGGGAAGGAGTCATGCTGACCATGCAGTCGATTCTGATCGACTGCATGCCTACAATCCTTCGAGAGATTTACTTACTATTTACTAGTTTAAGGGTGAGAGGAATGGAATGGAGGGGAATTTGTAAGCAACGGCTTGTGATATCATTAGATACAAATTTGAGTAAATGTCACGTAGGCTTAAAAGCGTTGGCTTCATCCCCACCAGTGAGGTAATATGCTTTCAGCAGGTCTGTTGAATAAATTAAAGGGATAGGCTGAGATATCTGTGCACTTTTCTTTTTAAATATGCAACAGCAGTACAGTGAATTTTGCCATGTTGCTGAAGGTGGGTGCGACCTTGGCAAAAGCTCCCCCTACAAGACTTCAATGCTCACGTTGGCAATGACCTGCATGACTTTGAATGGCTGGAATGGTTTGCCTGATCTGAACCCAACTTCTGTGCTAGTCACTGTTTGTCCATAGTGCTTTGATTGAACATAACGTTGGCTCCTTGAAAGCGCTGACCCATCGATCGCCAGCACACAACAAATAAGAATTCATTCAAATAAATCAGAAGGATCATATGATGTGTGTAAGTTGTGTGTAGATTGTGTGTAAAATGTGTTTATTGTATGTGTAGCAGGTTGGGATATCTTTAAGAGAGGTGTTTGGGTCTTTCTCACATATTTATATATATATATACATATATATATATATATATATATATATATATACATATATATATATATATACATATATATATATATATATATATATACATACATATATATATATATATATATATATATTATATATACATTATTATATATATATAGATATATATATATATATATATACACACAGGTCCCAAAGTGTAGCTTCTCTTTTTCTCCTCTAGCATTATTTTACCAACATGTTTAAATGTATGAGATGCCTACACTTGAATTTGCACAACTACTCCCGTTTAAAGATACCTGTTCATGTTCTCTGGGTAGGGAGCAGGGAGTTAAGTTATTAGATAGGAGATGTTGGGATATGTGCTCTGCACTGCTAGTGGAATAAATTGTCTTGTCCTGTGGCTAGGAGTATATTCACCTGAGCATGGTTGAACTACAATCCGGCAGCAGTGAGTTTAGTTTCAGGTTTCATCTGTGATGTATTGCAGTAATCAGTAGTTTGCTGTTACAGTGTCTTCTGAAAGGGTGAGCACTGGAGGCATTTTTGGCCTTGGATGCTAATGTTTCAGCTTATAATGTAGTAAAAACGGCAGTGTTGAAAGCTTATAAACTAACCCGGACGCTAGCCACCAAAGGTTCAGGGAGTTGCGTTGCAGTGACAAACAAACTAAGTTTTGGCAGACCCTTGTGTCCAAGCAACTTGATTCATCCACGTTCAGGCATTAATACACATCTCGTATGTATGACGGAAGTAGTTATGGGAAGCCTGACATTAACCCAAACAGCCCAAGCCCTTGCTATGACTATCAGCCCTTTATTACTAAAGGTCAAGTGTCCATTGCAGGAAAAACAGGCAAACGTTATGTTTGTGTGTTAGGAGACACCAGACCTGCTACTGGGGATAGTGTACTGCAGTATTTGTTTGACTAATATTATGTTCCCTTGCACAGAATTCACTTGTGCTCTGATTTGGTGCAGGGGGAGGTTGTGGCGGTGTGAGACCCTCTCTGTCAGTTACAGGGTGAAGTGTAGCCCCATCTCTTCTTGAGACTTCATCGCCATGCTCATTTGGGGAGCTACGTAGAAGAGTTTTTGCGAGAGTTTTTTTGTGTTTCACAGCCAGTGCAGTAACTCGTGCCATGGACTGAGTTAAAACTGGGGTTGGAACCAGGACTACCTCCTCTGAAAAGGGGATCGTTAAAGAAACTTGAGGCTGATGCTGTTCTGGCTAAGGGGTTGGAGATCAATGTGAAAGTTGTTTCAAAGCATAAGTCCAATGGTACACCTGTTAAGCAGGACCTAGAAGGGGTTGCTCCTGTTGGTTCTCCCCCATTGGCTATAAATCTGGCTAAACTGGTAGCGGAACACGCTACATGATGGCTCACTAGCCTATTTCTTTGAGATTATTCGCCCTGGGAAGGGTGTGAAAGTGAAATATTAAACAGTGTTATTCGAAATGGTTCTAGACAAGTTAATTATCCACATGACTTTATTGAAAATGATATGACTATTGATAATATTGATGATGCAGTTAATGGCTTAAAAAATTATTTTGTAAATGTTGGACCAATACTGGCTGAAAAAATCCCTGTTTCTGTGAGATCTGATGACAATATTTATGATTTCATAGACATTAATCCAAAATCAATATTTCTAACAGCAGTGGAAGAGAGTGAAATTATAGAGATTGTTCATAAACTTCTACTAACAATGATGACATTGACATGACAATAGTTAAACATTTCATACAGGGAATTGCAAGACCACTTACGCACACTTGAAACTTATCATTTAAAACTGGTAAATAAATTACAAAAATAAATATGTCACATGTAAGAAAAATGAAAATTGCAAAAAGATTACTGTACAAAAATGGAGACAATCACCACTTCACAAACTACAGGCCTGTTTCACTGCTTCCTCAATTTTCAAAAATCTTAGAAAAACTCTTGCCAGACTAAAATTCATCCATAAGCACAATTGACTAACTGACAGCAAATATGGATTCAGACCAGGGCTGTGCGACAGTTTTGATCGCATTTGCTATTAAAATATAACGTGCGAAGATAAATAAAAGTCCACTCGCACCGGTGCGAAAGGGTGAGAAGGACCCGTGGCGAAAAGAAATACGTCTTTCTGTACGGCTTTCAATGGCACTGCTAAGCGCGAGTGTGTGGGAGCATGATGGGAGCGATGCATGCAGGGAAATGTATTTTGAATTATAGGCTCGCCAGTTCCGCTCAACTACTAAAAAACTACATTTCACAAACATTCGCACGTTGAGGAGGGGCTTTGTAACGGTCGCGGGAAATTCACTTTTTAAGCAAAACAGAAAATGAAAAGGTATTTCTCTGTATTCGGAAGTTCTTCATCAAATAAAGATAGAAACTTCCCCGTATGGAAGAGATTGACTCGGCGACCACAAGCACAGAACCGGCACCTTCGGACGAAGCCGACTCCACCCATGAAAATGTACAGGTTTAACCTAGCCTGGTTCTACCAGACTCTCGTACGTCAATTCATTTGTACAGAGAGTCTGGACCTAATCAATTGACAAATGTTAACTCACTTGAAGGCGGGTGTCTGTTGAAGTTTAAAATGATTGGATCTGCCCAGTGCCACTCTGGATCTGCCATAACCAATCGCTAACGTTTGGTTGTGACGTATGTCATGCGCCGGGAATCATGGCCACCAACAAAACTCAGCAAAGCTTGTTCTTGCTCCGGCTTTAACTTCTCAATATTCGGCAGCGTTGCCACAACAGACCGAACAGCTTCGCTCGCATCGTTCTCCATTGTCTTCTGACTACCGACCTACAACAACAACTCAAACAGGCGCACGACTTTATCGTCATTGTTCTCAGACACGCCCTCTGTTCGCTGATTGGGCGCACGCTGTGGTAGTGCAGAAAACCAAATTACATACAGCAGGTCCAGACCTAGTACTGAAGGGAAATTCAAATTGAGCGGAAGTACTTAGGCGGGCGGAGCCAGGCTAGGTTTAACCCCCAGTGGTTAAAAACGTTCAATTGGCTGGTCTACGACCAATCCAAGAAGTCTATGTTTTGTAACTATTACGTCGAGGTAGGGGAAAGGACAGAGGTTAATAAATAAGTGTTTGTTAAATTTGTACATTAAATTTGTAAATTACTTAATTTTGTTGAATGTGTTCACCACTTCTGGCTGCTGATGTTTTAAAAGAGGCTCTCATAGTCACTTTACTATTTAATATGTTCATTGTCACTTTACTGTTGTTGAATTTGTTCATATTGTGTTACTTGTGTATATACACATCCTAATCTGTTCATGTAGATGTATCTGAATATTTTTAATTTTCTTGACTATAGTATGTGTGCTACCAAAATTATTTTTGTGCTACTGAATTTTTTTGCTTGCTGTGCTACCATTTTAAAAAGTAAGCGTACAGCCCTGATTCAGACCCAACCGATCCACTTCATTAGCCGTCATTGAGATAGTTGAAAATATCGGAAGATTCCTAGACCTAAAGAATTATGCAGCTGGTGTTTTTATTGATCTCAAAAAGGCATTTGATACCATAAATCACGACAGATTAATCAATAAATTAGAACGGTATGGTAGCAGGGCGGATGTATTAAACTGGCTGAGGAGCTATCTACGTAACAGGCAACAGTTTGCGAAGATGGGTGAATACATGTCATCTTGTTTGGACGTTGCTTGTGATGTCCCCCAGGGGTCAGTGTCGGGGCCAATTATTTTTATTCTCTTCATCAATGATATATCTAAAGCATCAAATATTTTACAATTTGTGTTATTTGCAGATGACACAAATATTTTTTGCACGGGAGAGGACAGCAGTTACTGGAGTTAATTACATCTGAAATGAGCCAATTAAAAAGGTGGTTTAAATAAATTATCATTGAATCTAACCAAAACAAAAATCATGTTTGGAAATTGTAATTTAAATAATGAATAATAAATAATGTTAAGATAGATGGTGTTAATATTGAAAGAGTGTATGTAAATAAATTCCTGGGTGTTACAATAGACCACAAGCTCAGCTGGAAACCTCAAATAAAACATGTTAAATCTAATCTCACGAAGCATCTCAGTCCTGTGTAAAGCAAACCATACATTGGATCAAAAATCATTGCATATTCTCTTCAATGATCTTACCTTATTTAAATAACTGTGTGGAGGTCTGGGGGACCATTTAAAAAATATCACTGCTACCACTAGTCACACTTCAAAAATGAGCCATAAGAATAATCAATAAAGCAGGATATTATGATCACATCAACCTCCTGTATTTACATTCCCATACCATACAGTTCAATGACCTGGTTGACTATCAATTGGCACAAATCATGTTTAAAGCAAGAAACAAACTGCTACCAGGTAACATTCAAAAACCTTTTTTTGACAGAAGGGGGGTTATAATTTGAGGGAGCAGTTAAACTTTAAGACCCTAGCTGTCCGCACGACTTTAGAAATGTCAATGCATCTCAATTGGTGGTGTAAAACTGTGGAATGGTATGAGCACGGACCTAAAGGAATGTCCAAACCTTATCCAGTTTAAAAGAAGGTTCAATGATTTTCAAAAGGTACAGGGAAAGAGATTTAAGAAGGAAAATGTATTGAAAAAAATATATATATATATAAAAGGATTGTATATATTTAAAGTGTAAATATTGTACATCAAATTGTATGAGTATTTGTATATATATAGATATATGGATTGTATAAATATATATGTATAGATATATTGATTGTATAGATATATAAATGTATAGATATAGATATGATTGTATATATGTGTATAGATAGATATAGATATATGCATTGTATAAAATATATAAATTCAAAAAATGATAGTATATCAAGTTGTATATATGCGTGAATTGCAAATATCAAATATAGTATTGCAAATTGTACAGATAGATTGTATAGAGATTATAAGGAACACAAGAAGCTAATATAATAAATAATTTTTTGAGCTGTGGAAAAGGGGTAGGTTTAAATAAGTTGCTCCTTTTTTAGGCATATCATATCAATTAGGGCTGGGTATCACTAGGTACCCCACGATACGATACTATCAAGATATTTTACCCACGATAACGATAATATCACGATACAGCGATTCTGCGATTATCGATATATTGCAAGAAATTTCACCCACGATACATCACGATATCTGTGTCACTGAAGAAATTCAGAATTTATTACAAAAACATTTTATGCAAAGTAACAGAAAATTAGAAAACAAAATAAAGCAGAAAACATTTCATTGCTTAGTTTCATTCGCTCTGTTTACAGTGGATGTATCGAAATGGCGAGGCGCACACAGCCTTTAGCCGTGTTCTGTAAATATTCTAGAACACACGGGAGTCCTGGAGCTCTATATCAAAATATTATCATATAGCCTACATAGATATCTATATCATATAATATATATTATAACCGCCAAAAGATGTGTGAGCCGATATTATGAATCTCAAACGACCGCGTTGGGTTCTCCGACGTTCCTGGTTCTTCAACGTCCTCATCAATGTGAAGTAGACTGAACCACGACAAGGAGGAGAAAGGGATTGTTCCCGGGCAGCGCTTAGGCACCTCCGCCTCCGGCGGTGGTCCCTCAGCGGGTCTCAAGCTGGAGACATTCGCCGCTAACAATCCCTTTCTCCTCCATGTCGTGGTTCATGTTCTTGAGGGAGTCAAAGCCAAAGTTCTTTCCCCCCAATTCATTCTCAACCTTGGCTGAGATAACCCCCAATACGAGTCTCGTTGTAGAAATACCAGAGACGAGAGTCCGACAGAACGGTTATCCAAATAACAAGGAAGTGTACAACACTTGCGATACAGTCCTGGAGCTCTATATCTAAATAATATCATATAATACATAGAAATCTATATCATTTAATACATATTATCACGGCCAACAGCGGTGTGCGCCTCCAGACGATATAATGAATCACAAACGACTTTGTCGGGTTCTGTGACGTCTCTGGTTCTTCCACTTTCACATCAACCTGAAGTCGACTGAACCGCGCGCTGCCTGCTGCCGGCTGCCCGCTGCCGGGCGATGGTGCCTCGCGGCAACCGGCAGCATGTCGCAGTTCATGTACTTCAGCCAGTTAAAGCCAAAGTTCCTTTCTCCCAATTCCTTCTCAACCATGGCTGAGATAACATAACCCCCACAGTCTCGTTGTGGAAATACAAGACACGTCAAAGAACCGACAAGAAACACTTGCGTTACAGTGTGTATTCACACAAACACATGTGGCGCTCGCACGGTCGAGTCTCATTGGCGGGCCAACGTCTCTGGGCGGGCCAGGCAGAGTAAGGGGAGGAGCTGAGATTCCTGATGACGTCAATAATACAGACATTCCAAATCAGCGCACTTGAGCCTCCGTTTTTTCAAAGGCGAGCAGAACAGCTAGTGCTCGTTTTACACCAAACGCAAGTTTTATCAATTGGGGGACCATAGGCAGGCTAGGGGAACTCATATTTATGTTAGAAAACCTCATAAAGTGAGATTTTCATGTCATGGGACCTTTAAATATCGATATTGACGTCAGCATATCGATAACGTCCCGCAAGACGAAATATCGCGATATGTCGCAGTATCGATATTTTGGCACACCCCTAATATCAATATATGTAATTTGTATTCTTTTTTTTGTGAAATAACTTAAACATCATTCTTGTTTATTGTATTATCATGCTTTTTATTTTGTTCGTATTTTTGATATGTCTGAAATAAATTGAATCAATCAATCAAAAAGCCAGGAGATAGCCCATGTATGCGTAAACATTTTTCAAAAACGAACAGCAGCTCATCCTCACTCCACAATACAGTAAACCAATCTAAGTGATGTTGAATAAGAAGCAATGGCAATGATATGACGCCCCCTTCAACTTAGAGCTACTGCGGCCTGTAGTTAGACATACTTACTTGACTGCATGCGTCTGGTCTAAATCAGTTCCTGTGTTTCTACTATTGTCATGTATTGGCATGATTTGTGTGTGGTTAAATTAAGCAGTGTTAGTTTTCGGTAATACATCAGCCAAAGTAAGCAAGTAGTTTACCTCTGTGTTTGTGTGTCTGCGCGTGTCTGTGCGTGTGTGTGTTCGCCTTGTGTGTTTGTGTGTGTGTAGGTGTGTGTGCGCACGCGGGACATTCTTTGTGATGACGTCTTGACAATAGCATTCCCCCACCACAACATTGCTCACTACACCACTGCCACACATAATGAGGCTGCTTACGCTAAGGAGTGAAGAATAAGATGGCATCTTGAGATTAGATTTTGGCCTTGTCTAAAGCTTGATGTTTCTGCCATTGTAAACAATATCATACCTGCCATCTTAAAGGATAACCAAACCAGAAGACCTTGATTGTACTTTCCAACGTCTTATGGATAAGGTCCTGTAAGGTGGTGAAGGCTGTGCGGCTTACTAAAATTACGTTGTGGTTTACAATGACACTTTGATATAGCACTTTTCATACACAAGGCCGACTCAAAGTGCTTCACATATAAACATTGTCATACAATAAAATAAAATAGATAAGTAAAAGAAAACATATGCAAAGAAATGAGTAAAATAGAAAGTTAAAAAGGGCATTTTAGTATTAAAATAGATTAAGATTTAGCAGAAAGCTAAAGCAAACATAAAAGTCTTCAGTCTTGTTTTAAAGGTGCTCAGAGTTGGGGCAAGTCTTAAATCCTCAGGGAGTTTATTCCAGCTATTTGTTGCATAGTAACTAAATCCTGCTTTCCCATGTTTCGTGTTTACTCTCTAATTAACAGATTGGTCTCAGAGGATCTTAGTGGTCTAGAAGGCTTATGTAGTGGAAGCATATCAGTTAAATATTTTGGGCCAAAACCATGTAGGGATTTATAGGTTAAAAACATGATTTTAAAATCAATTCTCTGACCTACAGGAAGCCAATGTAACGATTTAAGAAAAAGTGTAATATGTTCAAATGTTTTGGTCTTTGTTAGAACTCTAGCAACAGCATTCTGAACAAGCTGAAGCTTCCATTTGACCATTGCAGTAATCAAGCTTACTAGTGATAAAGGCATGTACAAGTTTTTGTAAGTCTTCGGTGAACATGAACCCTCTAAGTCTTGCTACATTTTTAAGGTGATAATATGCAGATTTTGTAACTGATTTGATGTGACTATCGAAATGTAAATCTGAATCCATGATAACCCCTAGATTTCTGGCTTTTATTGAGGTTTTCAGGGACAGAGAGTGAAGGTGTTGTGTTACTTTAAGCCTTTCCATTTTAGAACCAAATACGTGTGTCATCAGCATAGCAATGATGGTCAATATGGTTATTTTGCATGATTTGCCCTAGTGGGAGCATGTAGATGTTGAATAAAGAGGGTCCTAAGATCGAACCTTGTGGGACTCAACATGTCACGTTGGTTGATTCTGATAAAAAGTCGACAATGGAAACAAAGTAGTTCCTATTTTGTAGGTAGGACCTGAACCAATATAAGACTGTGCCTGACAGCCCCACACAGTTTTCGAACCTATCCAAAAGTATTGTATGGTCTACAGTGTCGAATGCAGTACTGAGGTCAAGTAGCATTAGTATTGAGGTTTTGTCCAGAGTCTGTTAAAATGGATGTCGTTTACAACTTTAATAAGGGCGGTCTCAGTGCTGTGCAGGGGTCGAAATCCTGATTGGAAGGTGTCATAGCAACCAGTTGATGCCAGGAAGTGATTAAGTTGCTGGAGGTCAACTTTCTCAATGATTTTACTTATGAAGGGAAGATTTGATATTGGTCTGTAGTTGTTAATAATAGAGGCATCTAGGCTCCGCTTTTTTAAAAGGGGTTTAATAACTGCAGTTTTCAAAGCTTTTGGGAAATTGCCTTACTGGAGAGAGTTGTTAACTATCTGCAATATGTCTACTGCTAGGCAGTCGAAAACATTCTTAAAGAGGTTGGTAAAGTATCAAGGCAACAGGTGGATGGGTTTAGTTGTGTCACATTTTCCACAAGAGTTAGAGAGTCTATAACATTAAAGCATGCCATCCGTGCCATGCTACTTTTGCCTGAACAGGGTTGTAGTCCAACATTTTTGTTTGAAGTGCAGATATTGATGGCGCGTCTGATGCCTTCAATTTCATCAGTATAAAAAGCTTCAAACTCATTGCATTTCTGCGTGGAATGGAGATCAGGTGGAATTTGTGTTGTGGGGTTGGTCAGTCTGTCAACAGCTGCAAATAGGGTTTTTGCATTATTAGTATTGGTTTTAATGATATTGGAGAAAAATGTTTCTCTAGCACTTTTTAAGTCTAAATTGTAGGCACGGAGGCTCTCTTTATAGATATCATGGTGAATATGAAGTTTTGTTTTACGCCAGATGTGTTCAACCTTCCTGCATTCTTTTTTCTGTGCTGTTACAGAAGCAGCTTTTCTCCAGGGTGCCTTTTGCTTTCCAGAAATCGTTTTAACCTTATAAGGTGCAATGGCATCTAGGACTTGCAAAATTTTCAAATTAAAGTTTTCTACAAGATCATCAGCAGAACATGGGTTGAGAGGTGGTAGCAAGGAGATGGCCTTTTTAAAAAGTACACAAGAATCTTCATTGATATACCGTTTTTTGACAGTATTTGATTTTGTCTGTATGTCGGGAATAAAAGATAGGTTAAAGAAAACACAAAAGTGGTCAGACAAGGAAAGATCAGTCACCGAGAGATCAGAAACATTGAGGCCCTTTGTGATAACCAGGTCTAGTGAGCCCCTTACAATGAGTAGCCTCTTTCACATGTTGAGACAGAATTTGCAGAGTATGTGGGTGGCCTGTAAATAATTAATAGGAGAACATTCAATACAGCACTAAGGTATTCAAATGATGGAAAATCACCAAATAACATCCGTTTCCCCTGAAATACATTTTTAAATACAGCAGCAATCCCTCCACCTCTTTTTCCAGATCTACATGCATCAAAAAAGTTATAGTTGGGAGGAGCTGTCTATCAGAACAGTTGCACTGTTATTTTGTTCCAGCCATGTTTCAGTTAAAAACATAAAATCCAGTTTAGAAGTGGTAATAAAATCATTAACTAAAAATGATTCTTTATTAAGAGACCTAACATTAAGTAGAGCCATCCTGATGGTGTTGTTGATAGGCTTTAAGGTTGTTTTTGGTTTGGAGGCAATAGGTATGAGATTTGTGAGGTTAGCAGTGTGTCCAAGTTTCCCTTTGTTTACTCTCTTAGTGGCTAAAGCATGAATGCAAAAGTTGCCATGTTTTGACATAGGCAACCTTGGGTTCTGCAGATTATGTGAAACTTCCTTTATACTGTGTCTACGGCTGAACCCTTTTTTGTCTCAGTAATACTCAGGACTACTATCAGTACAGGGGGGGGGGGCTGGGGCGCCCTCCGCTTGGGTGTTATCAGCCTGTGGCCATGACGTGGCGATGCTATCATTGACACAGATGCAAGTTTGATGCCAACATATTCCAGTTTCTTAAATTCAGCTGGAAAATCGCAAAGGGAGGAGACAGTGTAGCTGGAGTTGTTGGTGTGGCTATGGGAGAGATGAGGCTGGAGGTCATCATCGATGGGGGAATGCAGAGGAGGGGGGTGGCCGTTCCTCGCCAAGCCAGCGTCAGCGATGTCAGTCGGGCGGGCTGGGCTGTCTGCTTTCTGTGTGCCAGATAGTGGCAGAGTAGATGTGTTGGGGAGGCTGTAGTCTCGCTTCTTCTCAACCTGTGCTCTGACTGTGGCCTGTGTGTCAGGCCATGGAGATTTGTGGGAAAGTGAGAAGAGAAGATTGTCCCTTAACAGTTTTGAGCCTACCCTGTTTGGGTTTAGGCCATCTGCTCTGAAAAGATATTTGCGCCCCCAGAATAAGTTGAAATTGTCAATAAAGCCCCTCCCTCTTTTATTGCAGACTCTAGAAAGCCATGTATTCAGTACAAGTAGACGACTGAATCTGTTTATTCCCCTGTCGACTGCTGGTATGGGTCCACTGATGAATGACTTAATGTGTATTTTGTCCAGTGTATCCAATAGATCAGTGTAATCCCTCTTCAGAAGTTCTGACTGTTCTCTTCGAATATCATTAAGTCCTGCATGCACAATAATCGGTGCGATTTTGGGGTTTTCCAATATGATTGTGGCGAGTTTCTGGTTGATATCACTAACCTTCCCATCTGGGAAGTAGCATGTTTTGATCTTCTTACCGGTTATATCCTTGAAGGTTGAGTCTCCTATAATCAGAGTGTCTGGTTCATCTGCTTTCTGTGAGATGGGCCCTTGTTGGCTTGAGGTGGCGGTGGCAGATGCATGCGCAGCCCGCCTCCGTGGCGACTGGTTCTTGTTCCATCTCTGTCCGCTCCGTCCGTCCAGACACATTTCGGGGCTCAGGAGTGCACGGGTGGCCGACGCATGCGCAGCTCCCCTCCATGGCGACTGGTTCTTGTTCCGTCTCTGTCCGCACCATCCGTCCGGACGCATGCTGGGGCTCAGGGGTGCACGGGTGGCCGACGCATGCACAGCTCGCCTCTCTGGCGACGGGTTCATGGTCGGTCCCTGTCTGCACTGTTTGTCCAGACGCATTTCGGGGCTCAGGGGTGCATGGGTGACAGGCGCGTTCGTCGACTCTTGAAGGGGCAGGAACCGGTTCTTCAGCGGCAGGGTTAACTTTATTGACGGGCTAATCCGGCTGATACATGCAACTTTAGCTTTGGGTAGCTTAGCATTTGGCGTTGAGTGAATTTGTTGACACAGTTTGGTATGTTGTTTTGGCTTAGCGCCGACTCTGTGCCAGTGAGACACAGCTGGAACTATCTCTCTCTTGTCCAGCTTCGGGAAGGATACAAAGTAGCTTTGATCATCTTGCTGTGTATTTGTCTGAGTTAGCTCAGCAAACTCACCCATCGGAACTGTATCCTGGAGAAGTCCTTTGCATTTTTCTAATGCTGCTAGTCTCGTTTCAAATAAAGCCACTGACTGTCGCAGATTGGTGCAGTCTGTGCATTTCCCAGTCTCTGAGATATCCGAGTACAGAGGCATGTTGGCGATAGGAAAGTCCAAGGCTTTTGCTGCGGTCTGATCCGGGAGCCATAAAAAGTGCCAAAGTGTATTGTTGAATCGGGCGATGGAGGACGACGGAAACAAACTATATATTGTTAAGTATTATGATCATGAAATAAAATAAAATAAAGTAGAACTGAACGATGAATTAAGTAGTTTTTTCCAATGCCTAGCGGAGCTTCGGGAAACATGACCTCTCTCTCTGCTGCTTTTTAAAATTAATGTCTTTTTTTTTTTTTCTTTAAAAAGAGTCCTTAAATTCCCTGTACCGCAGTCCAGGAAAGAGATAAAGGGGTATCTGGGTATGACTGGCTTTTATTACACATACTTTTGTAACTTTCCTTCCGTAGTTTCCCTTTTGACCGAATTGCTTGGGAAGTGTACAAACTTTACCTGTACCCCTTGCTATCAGTATGACTTTGAAACCGTTTAAACGTCGTTCAGAAGGGCCACAGTGTTTGGCAGCACCGCGGCTTTGTCCAAAATTGTACCCTCCATGTGGATGTTAGGGGCATCGGGGCTGGAGATTTCTTGTCCCAAGTTGATGCAGCTGGGATGGATCATCCAGTGGCAACATTCTCAAGAAAGTTAAATTCATACCAGGTTAAACATTCTGAGTTTGAAAGGGAAGCCTTGGCCCTTGTTTGGTCTTTCCAACATTTTGATGTGAATTAAGTGGCAAATCCCAAATTGTATACACTGAGCATAATCTGTTGGCTAATCTGCGGACTTTACAGAACCAAAATCAGCTCCTGGTGAGGTGGGCCTTTTTTCTAGAGCCATACTTCCTTGGCATTCGTCATAAAAACAGGAAAACAGAACCTGCCTGCTGATGCCCTACCCCGAAGCCTCTATCCCATTAAAAGAAGAAAGTCATGTAAAGTAAATCTTTCTTTGGCCATTGATCCGTTTTTGTTTTGTTTTTTGCTTGAGTAAAGGGAGTCGAGGCCCCCCTCTAAAAGGGGTGGGTGTGAGCTGCTTCTGTTGGAGTGCAGCAGGTTAATTTGGCGCATTGGGCCAAAATCGATATTAGCTTGCCCAAAACCTGACACACTCTCTCTCTCTTGCTGCAGGGCTGGCTCTATATGGTTGGTTCCAGTACCATTTTGGGTTTGTTTCTTTCTGGAACCATCTTATAACACTCCATCCACGCCATTTTAAACCCACATCTATACTACTCACATACCGAAGATACCAACTTACACACACTAATTGGAGCCTTAGAATTTTGATTATTTCAATTCCTCTAATTTAACCCATTCTTCATGTGCGGTCTCCCTCTTTGTTATGGGCCTAGATCCAAGGTCAATACATGTTACATTGGGAGCTAAGGTTAGAGTCAAATGACTTGCACTAGAGACGTTTTTGTTGGCATTTATAGAAAGGGAGCACTCCAACCACCTGATTACATAGACACGCTCTAGTGGGACAAACACTCCTCCGCGTCTCAGTCTACATATACACCGCTAACCAATAGGTCCACACACAGCATAGGGTTTTTCCATTCCATTCCATTCCCGTTTTGCACAAAACATGCAGAGGCTTTTATATTTTCATGTGACATATTTTGATATATAACAGGGTTAAAGAGGCAATCTGCTAGTTTGAGTGAGACTTATTGGCATATTGTTTTGGTGCTGATATGATATGATGGTTGCAACCCAAAATCATCTGTTCTCTCTTGAAAACAGCTGGACAGCATATGCGGTATGGTTTACACTAGATGGCCTTTTTGTCATTACTTCATATAAGAGTTATAATATTTTCATATAGATATTTATTTAGGATAAAACAGGCATAGTATTCAGCTTCTTAGTTTGTTTGAAGTTTTATATAGTTAGCAGGACACCATAGGATGCACATAGATTGTGCAACATATCAATGGCAAACAGCTATGCAGTTGCTTAATTTAAAGGGTTCGTTTTCAGAGTTTCAGAAAGTTTAGAGTTATCATGCCGAAACATAATAACTCTAAACTGTCTTGGAAGATGTGTTCGTCAACATCTCACTAGTCACATTTTAGGCCTACAACTGACAAAATGTTCCTATGTAGGCACAGTAGACGGCGTGCCCACAGCACCTACCCACCTTCTCTCAACACGTTCAAGTGCCAAGCAGGATGGTAACTTATGACTGGACCAGACACACCAGAAAAACTCCTACTGAAGCTAATTTAATACATTGTGGTTCAAGCACTCGCTGCCTGGAATGTTACATTCAAATATTGGACCTTTCGATGTCCATTTTAACAATATCCTAAAATTAGATTTATATAATCTATTTATAATGTGTATTTTATTATGTTGTACTTCTTGCCAATTATTTTCAATGTATTATGCATCCAACGTATTTGCCTGCTGAAATGCGAAAGGAATTTCAATGTAAAGAACAAAGCTTTCTGCACAAATGACAATAAAACACTTCTCTTGACTTTCATGTATTATTTTAGATATCATCTTAGGTTGCATATTATTAAGTGATATTGTTTGGTTTGATTTTTTTCGTCAACTGTTAGTGTGTGAGTGAAATGCTCTATGAAGTATCTGCTCCAGTTGACTGACTCTGCTCAATTCTGCCCAATCTTAGTCTATATCAGTTCGGGGAATACAACACTTCTCACTCAATGGCAGGGAACTGTAGGAAGGAAGGGAACAAACAGGGAGGGGACCTTTTCTCTCTTTACAAAACTAGAACACCTCAAAAGTTTGATGTTGCTTTAGAGATAAATGGAACATAACTATTGACTTGGCCCAGTTAAGGGGTATGGTATGCATGGAAGCCTCTGAATGCACATATGTTGTCTATTATTTTGGCCCTAAGAGGAATGTAACAGGTTAACTAACATTCCCGAATATTTTATCAGGAGAGGATCATGGAAAGACACATTAATTTTAAAAAGTGAATGATAGATCACACAAATTCGGACCAATTTCAGCCAGGAAAAAGTCAACAGGGGGACCAAAAACTGCTATGATGGATATGATTTCTTTTTTCTTTTTCAAGTAAAGTCATTATTTCGAGAGGGTTATGGAAAAGGAAGAAAGAAGACCATTACAGATGTGGAAAAAGTATGACTTTCGAGGAAAGAAGATGTTGCATTAAGAGAGATGTAACTATTTATCAAAGCAGAACATGTGAGATTACTTGTGGTGTAACTTACCCATTGGTTGTTTACCCATTACTTTAAATGTGTTCTGTTATTAAGTTTATTTGTCCATGTCAACATGAAAGTTAATTTATTAAAAAATTATTCATATTAAAGTAAATCTTTCAGAGTGTGAATTATAGTGCTTTTTGGGACACTTCTAACTAACACAGAAAGGCACAGCAAACACAAAGTGATAGATGAAAACTCTATGGACCTGCAAATCCTTCAAAAATATAATGGTTGTAAACTATGGAGTGGTGTCAGCATTACCTAGTGCAGCACCCCCAGCTTTTCTTGTTGGCCCACAATCCTCTTTGAAGTACACTCATAACTAGCTACATGTCCACTAGCTGAATCTCAATAATTCAAATATCACACTTGTCAAGTTTTGAATAGAGGGATTAGACGTTCCATTTTTCGGCTTTTCTTTTGTCTTTTTGAAGATCCTTCACTCTAAAACCCAACAACATTTGATGAGAGAATTCTGAAGCACTCTAACCGTAACAGTAGCAACAGCCACAGTAACTATGGCTAATCAGTCAGACAGACAGAATCTGCTGTTGGATACGGACAGAATTTGCATTTTGGTTGTAAAAGCTATGTGTAAGTGTGTTATTTACGTCCGCAAAGTAATGTAAAGTCCTTTCTAATTCCTAAGTGGACACTATTAATTTAAATTTACATTACATATAGGCCTATATTTAGGGAAATTAGCAGACACTTTTATCCAAAGCTACTTTCAGTAAGCATTTGTCTGAAGAAAGAGAAAGTTAGAAATGTAAAGATTTCAAACGAGCAGTTACTAAATTCAGTTGCACCACAGATATACAGTAGTGTCCTAACTAGCCCTCCCCCAATAAAGTAGGCTATGTCAAAACGGACAAGGGGGAACCATTAAGGAAAACACAGAACAACAAAAGCAAACAGATACAAACTACTAAATCCAGTTAAACCTTTTTTACAAGAGCTTTGAACTAGACAAAACACAAACAATTTAACTGCAGTGTGTTCTGGAGGTTATTCCATGACGGTTGGGCAAAATCTGAGAAAACTTGTGTTATAACTAGACTATGTTCTACGTTAAAACTACGGCTCCTGGTTCATCTACTGTTGGCATGAGCAAGAAGGTCTGCTGGGAAGCCTCAATATTAATGTCAGCAGTCCCATGTCCTCCCACTGTGTATTACTCACAGCAACACCAGCATTGGTGAGATGGTTGGCTAGCACGTACGTCAATGTCCAACCACCACTGTAGGAACATAATTTATGGTTTCTTCATAGTGAACCCTCAAACTTTGGTTGTCTACATACGTCTTATTTGACGGGTAACCTTCTACTCATACGACAAATAAAGTCATCCTTCTACCGTCATAATTGGTAGTATAAAATACAGTGTGCTTTATATTTTACAAACCATCATGACTTACTTGATGCCTGTGATGACGCGGCTATTGGCGCGTCCTCACGCATCCGTATTGAGGCCGCACCGGGGCATTTATCTTGCATGCAAGAGTAATCAAGTTTCTGCATAATGTTTGGGGCTTGATGAATTAGGCGATTGTTGGGCGGGTTCGCTTATTGAGTGGTAAAAAAAAAAGACAACTGCTCACCGCCGTTGTCAGCTGTGCGTTCCATGCGGCTTCTAGGAAGCGCGCGCCCGGCTGGGGACAGCTATATGGTGCGGGGGCGTGCGCGAGTGACGCCGTTGCGTCTCCGCGAAATCAATTATCTTTATTTTAACATGTACTTTGTAAGTAGTGGCGTGTGTCCACGCAAGAATAATAACTAAGGTCCGATGTAGTTTAATTATTATAGGTACGTTTGTTTGACCAGTTTGATGCATATTTAGTTGATTGATATGTAAACACCCCCGGCGATATTTCATGAATTGGTATGTACCAATCTCGGGTGATCTGACGAGCATATAACGGAGGCGTGTCCGTTCCGAAGGGGGGGATTAAAATTGATCAAAGTAATTTTTGCTTTACTGCTGCATTTTTGTGCTGAACCTAAGACCCTCGATATTCTACCCTTTGACAATGCCCTCTCAACAGAAAGCAAGTACATGTCAAATAAAACCAGATACAGCTAGAAAAAACATTCCAATGAATGACAAACAGTGGGTTATCATTTTCTGACCTTCATCATGAGCTTTCAATAAGCTATTTATAATGTATACAATGCGTGTTTGCCTGGAATACATTGGAAAGAGGAACGATTCTAGACCCACTTGAAAAGTCTACTCTCACAGTAGAGTAGACTTTTATCAACCCTTGCTGACTCTGAGGGGTAGTGTTGTGGTTTAGGGGAGTCATAGTACAGGGTTCAAATTTATCATAGTCCGTGGATTGAATGCCACAAGGACAGGGTTTTGAGTGCCCAGACACTGACATTTGTTTGGCATTAGCTCAGTGTGCTACAACAGCAGGGTAGCAATGGGACTACTGCATGGGAACACTGCAAAAGCTCCACTATTGGCCCGAGTGGGTAAGCGGCATGTAAAGGTGCTGTAGGTATTTTAAGTAATTATCAATTGTGAATAAATTTGTTAGAAAAACGATAGCAATCCATCAGCTATCTGAAAGCCTGTCTGGGAATATTTTTCCAGTTGTCTTTGCCTGCCCTTTGTATGAAACTATTGACATGAGTTGTTGCTCTGGGCGCACATCTGAACCCATCAGGGCATATTTTTGCTGATCTGGTTCATGGTATCCATCTTGCCTTTCAATCACAGGTGCGTGAATGCACCTGTGAAACCTAAAAATGACGCAGAAGGTGCGTAGACTGCACCTGTGAATCCAAAAAATAAAGTAAATGAGAGAAGCACAAAGGGAAGAACCATGGAGTCCTCTGTGAATCTTTTTGGGCTGTTGAGGTTTCACACCAATCGTGGCTTACTTTTGCTGTCTTTTAAGACTCTTGAATCGTACCTACAACTGCTTTAATATTAATACTAATATCAATGTTGGGGAATACAACACTTGGGGAGTAATGGTCGTTTCTTTTGACTTTGTCTTAGTTTGAGGCTGTTGTGAGGAGCTCCCCTGTCATTGACATCAAAATATTGAGGTTCTAATGAATGTTTTTTCTACATTTCATAGGTTGTCCCTAAGGTATTATTATTATTGGATTGATAAATCCATTCAATTTGGGAATTTACCCGTGTCATGTAAATCTTCATCCCTTACACTGATATTGCGCTCAATTCTGTGCTATGGTCGTCTCATGGCTGGACCCTCCTCTTTACAACCCCTCTACCTCTGGACTGGATTTAGCTGTTTTAGCGTCAACGTAAGTACGCAAACTAGGTATGTAAGGTCACCTTCAGAGAGACCCTACTGTTTAGGGTCACTCTAAAGGTCCCCCATGAACCCACCTTTTCCCATCCCACCCCATAATGACCAGCTATCTATTCTAGTTCTGTTCTAGTTCTATTCCAAAAGCTTTAGAAAGAATTCCTCGCTTTGACATATGAATACAGTTTCCTCTTCACCAATGTCCCTGAACATTTATAGCCTCTTCTACAAGCCTGATCCATGTACTGTATCTCATTGGTGATCTACCCTTTCTGAGAGCCACATAATTAATGCTGGTTACGTAGACTTCAAATTCATAGTAACGGTTTGCAAAGATGTTTTTTTCCAAAAAACTAAAGGTCAAACAAGTATGGGATAGGTTCCATACCTATTGGAACAAAAGTTTCTGCAACTATTCATTACAAAGGTGTTTGTCTTCATCTCTTGGAAAGAGCCTGACGGACGCATGGACTGCCTGAGGGGAGATTTTATTGCTAATCCTTTGCAATCTATTTCATATTATCCTGCATGACAGGTCCTCTGAGCTTGATGAAGGCGAGATAGACCACCAGATTTTGCTCACCTCCTATAAAGGTCATTGGAAATATAAATGTGGCACACACACACACACACACACACACTCACAACACACACACTCACAACACACACACTCACAACACACACACACACAACACACACACACACACACACACACACACACACACACACGCACACACACACACACACACTTCTATTTGAACTCAATCAAAGTCAAACAATACAATCTTAATATTCTACTAATGCATTTAGTTAAACTGCACTTTAAGTCAAATTATTCAGATTGTATGTTATGAAAGGATTCAAACTGGGCCAGAATGGCACGAAATGTTTGAATTTCATTTGTATCAACTTTGTTCACTCACACTTTAACTGACATTTTGAATGATACGTCCCGATAAAAAGTAATCATGCTTTTCTTTTTGTTTTGATCTATCATGTCAGTACTTCAGACTCACTAAGCAACCAAGAGCCCATAGAAGGACAGGGTCTGCTTCATCGAAGTGCTTAGATCCTCTTAGAGAGAGAAGGACAACTTCAACAAACTGGTGTCTCCTCTACCCAACTCCAGGCAAACACACTTCTCTACTTTACTCACTCAAATAACGCTAAGCCCTCTCAGCTCGTGTAGCTGTTGAACACACAAAAACATTCGCTGAAAAGCTTTGTTTACTAATACTCTCTCCTCTCTCTCCTCTCTCCTCTCTCTTTTCTCTCTCTTTCTCTCTTCTCTCTCTCTCTCTCTCTCTCTCTCTTCTCTCTCTCTCTCTCCTCTCCTCTCTCCTCCTCTCTTTCTCTCCTCTCCTCTCTCGCTCCTCTCCTCTCTCCTCTCTCTCCCTCTCTCTCCCCAACACTCTCTCTCTCCCTTCTCCCTCTCTCTCCCCTCTCTCTCTCTCTCTCTCCTCTCTCTCTCTCTCTCTCTCTCTCTCTCCTCTCTCTCTCTCTCGCTCTCGCTCTCTGTCGCTCTCTCTCTCTTTCTGTTGCTCTCTCTCTCCTCTCTTTCTCTTGCCTCTCCTCTTCTCCTTCCAGCAATGTTGTGCAACTTTGAATAGTTGCAAAACATTTACTAAGAGAGAAGATAATGTATACATCAAAGATAAAATAATTACAATAAAAAATGTATTTGACATGATTGAGCATTTCATATGAAAAGACGTCTCTCTGTGATGTTTGGAGAGACATAGCAGTTCACTGATGCATCCATTCCTTTGTCCGTTGTAATTAGGTTTCTTGTGGGTCTTTATGTGTAAGGGGCCACACTTCCCTTGATTTACGTAACCGTTATGCATGGAAGCTTCATTAGCCAAATGTTCCATAGAATGCTCTTCTTCATATGAACGGAAAGAATGAGTCACTGATTGGCACTCTGTCATACACTGAGAAAATGTGTGTTTTCGTTACGATTTCCAATTAAATGATTAAAATATGATCATTCATTCATCTATATATCTATCGATATACATTATATATATAAAACATATATATATATATATATATATATATATATTAATATCAATATAGATGTATAGATATAGATATATACATATAGGGTGCTGAAGAAAATAAAGTTACTAATTGTGTGTTGCACATGCTTTAGGGTTTGAAGATCAGAATTATTATCCTGCTTTCCGAAAAATGGGAGTGTGTCGCAACAAAACAGTAAGGGACACTCATGTCGCCATTACTATGTTCTATGATGAGTAAAGATTCAACACAGTCGTACAGAGTCAAGGGGAGTATATGTCTTGCAAGCCAGACTATTGTTTAGCTCTTCTTGTCATGATCGATTAAGTAAGCAAGCGCCGTCAACCGAGATCCAGCACTCTGAGGGGCTTTGTTTCTTGTTTGGGGGGTTCTTTAATCTAGGGGGCCCACGTTCAAACCTTCCCTTGGGGAACAAGGCCAAATATGTGGTGTCATGTTGTAACTGAGGAAATAAACAAAGAGGAATAGACCAGCCAACAATAATTGGGATACTATTGGGATACATCAATTCATGTGAGAATGTAAGATTCAGCAGATCGTGGATGCTGTCCCCTAACCCTGGCTTAAAGGCATCAATCACTTGTGTTACAACAATCAGTGTATTGCCAACTTAGGCATAACAAAATCTCCTATTCATGTTTTCCGGGATACATGTGTAAATAACGACATTGTGTCCGTGATACAAAGATGTACCAATAGTTATTGTACGTTTACCACACCTCATGATTTACTGCAACAGTTGTTTTTGACACAATGGGGACTTGTTGCATAACCCCCTAACATCAACTGAAATAACCAACACATAAACACCACCGCAAATTCATGTGCCTCCGTTCTAGCGTCTACAGCATAAGAGCACAACATCTTGCCTCTCATTATGAACGTGGCGTCCTCAAGGTCATGCAAATTAGAGGCATTTGCAATTTCATCTATACTTTCTAACCTTACATAAATCCTTCACTTTATCCCTCCATACACACCGCCGGTTTTGGTCACAGATGGCTCTGTTTGACATGGAATACAACACCCACACACAACCACACACACACACACACATGCACACACTCACACACACATGCACACACTCACACACACAAGCACACACACACACACACACACACACACACACACACACAAGCCAAAGTTGCCAAAGTAAGTCAGAAAGAAGAAAACTTTACATCTAGGTATGACATCTAGGTATGCATCAGTCCCATGTGTTTTTATTGGTTTATTTGTCCTGACACTACTCTCTGTGTTTGTGCAGATGCTCATGTTTCTGTAATATACAAGATCATTTCCACAGCTTCGAACCAAGTGGAAATAAATATGATGTGATGACTACATGTTGTATTAACGTTAACGTCTCCACGCCTGTCTCAATGCGCATAATGCGCATTTCCCTGGACTATATTCCTTGCACATTGCACATATTGTTATAGTTAATTCTGCGAACATTTGCAGATTCCATGCTCATATTTCACACATTCCTGCACAACTGTACATACATACATAAAAACAGACATACTCTACATATCCTCTAGATATTCCTCATATATTTTACATATTCTTTCTTGTTACTATGTTAAAAATCAATAAAGTCAACAAAAGCAAAATTCGAATCTGATGCTGATGCCGGGCAGCTCGCCAGGTTAGTATGGGCTTTCCATTAGCCGCTTCCATTGACCTGCTGAGTTACACCTGCTAGCTCATTTTCATGTGAGGGGAATACACTTTAAATTACTTTCCAAAGATTTCTAATATTTTCAAAATCGTCGCTTATTGTCGACAAACACACAGATAATTCGCTGCCGCTGAAAGATAAACCTTTGCATAGAATACCTAGCCAGAGGCCGACAATAAAAATAGTTCAATAATATTATCAACAGGTAGCCTTGTATAATTTATTATTATCACAGTTAGCTTTTTTACCAAAGCACCAAAATAAGAATAAGCTTGCTTAGAATAAGCAACTATTCTGAAGCACATTGGAAATCCTTGTAAATTAGTAACTAAAAGCTAGGCTATGGTAACCCTGCAAGTCAATGGACGCTGCTAACGGAAAGCTTATGCTAAATTAGTAACTCCCCTTCTGGACGCACAATGATGAATCTTGAACCAAACAACTATTCTGAATCCGGCAATAAGACAAGCAAATGCCAATTGACCGATATCTTGGCATATTACTTTGATATACAATTTACTCATTTTACAATGGCATAAATGAAAAATATGCTCTTGGGATGTTTATTCAAACTGACTGTGCAAGCAGACAGGTAGGTTTAGCAGGTAGTTGGCAGGCAGGAAGATAGGTAAGTAACTGAGCAGGCGGGTTCAAAAATAATACACTATAAAGTGCAAAACCAAAAGGAGAAAGTATGGGCCTCCGATAACTTCCAATGTGTTCCTTTGCCAAACCAACCAAGGCATATGTGCTGAACCGCCTTTATGTTTTCCTTAAGATTTACAAAGTAATAGTCTCAGGACTACCTTATGTCAGTTAAAATAAATGTCTCTGAATTTCCTTCAGTCAAAACCAAACCAAAAAATAAGATCCCATTATCTGTTTCAAACCGAATAAGTCTGTGAAAATATTTGCCACAATAGCAACATGGAGAAACAAAGAGTAAACGAAGGCTGATTATGATAATCATGCATGGGCTCTCAAACTGCAACCATCTAGGATGTGGAGGAAACACATCCATTTTTTAACTAAGTATACAGGCCTATCAGTCTGACTCTTAACTTAGGCTACAACGATTGATCATTTAGTTTTGATCTGTTGCTTTTGGCAGTGGCCATGCACACCTCTTTCAAATGACAGGTTCTTACTCTTGCTCCCTAGCAGAAGACACATCCCAAAGTTTAGGCTCACTAAATCCAAAACATTCTTAAAACCACCAGGTGCAGTGTGTCTTCCCTTGGCCATGGAAAAAAAATATCATAGCTTGTCTGGATCTTCTGTATCTTAAATAAGGTAATTAGATAAGATTACAAAACTGTTCACAGAAAAGAACAGTCTTCCAAATGCACACATTGTGTGATCTTTGTTATAATTGTTATTGATGGTGTTTTTTGTTTTTTTGTAAGATACGTGCACTTACTTAAACAAGGATAGAGAGTTTCCTGGGCTCAAGTATGAATCACCACATGAAACATGTTCAACACAGCGCCAGATAGGAGCAGACACAAACAGATACATCAGTCATCTGAGGGAGGTCAATCAGGGACAACTCAAATTGGGAGAGTTTGAGTTGTTTTCCATTTGTTTGCAATTTTTATATCTTTTAACTTTTGGGGGTTGAACTGTGTGTTAGGGGGGAGGTGTAAATCTTAAAATTCATTTTTCTCCCTGTTGACTATGGGAGCCCAAAATATGAATCACGCAGGCAAGTTGTTTATCAGCAAGGTGGCCAAAGACTGCTCCAACAACGGCTTAACTGAAACTGAGAATCATTCCTTCATAAACCTTGAGGTCTTCCCTTGACTTATTGCAGACAAGTCGTTTGGTCTGATAGCTTTTCTATCCCCTTTCTGTATATCTCTCTGTTTTTCTCTTGGCTCTTTCACACTCCGAGGGAAGTTCCTCTTCATTTCTTTTGGATAAAGTAATCCCAAACTGTAGATATTAACCTTTTCAGCACCGTTAGTAGCATGCTGTGCACAGGATATTGAAATCAAATTAAGAGATGTAAGATTGTTCAGCGCTAGAACAACCATTTTCGAATATCATATCCACTGTGGGTCCTAGGTTTATGGTTTTAATGGAATTTCTTTGCACTCACTGCATCATGTTGGAGTAAGTTGATGTGGCTTTAGAAAGTGTCCATGGTCAGTATTCAGAATCCATTCCAAGGATAATGTACCAATCCTGGGTGGCCTGGTTCTTCAAAACCTTTATAATGTTCTTGTACAAAGTTTCAACATACCACACATATGTGACCTGACTTCTTGTTTCATAAAGGTCACCTCTTCTATCGCTTCCAAAGCAGGGAATATCTCCTACTATAACAACTATTACTACTACTATTACTATTACTGCTACTTCTTTTAATGATAACCTCATCCCTTAATCGCTAATGTGATGATAATCAGTTGAGAATAGTTGACTAATGGTGTTCATGTTTACTAATAGTGTTCATGTTAACGTAGGGAATGGTGTTCACGTTAACTAAGGAATTCACTCATACATTATTTAATAGGGTTAGGGTTAACCCTGACCCCAGTAGTATGCTATATAATAATGCTGATCATGCTTAGAAAAAGGCTTCAGTAATGCAAAAAAATACGTCTTTTTGGAAATCCGATGAACTAGAATCCTGAGAAAATGCTACAACTTTATACCACTGTTTCTCTGAGGAGAAAACTGACTGTGTTGCTTCTTTAAGAACTGCACTGCCTCGACCAAATAGCAACTGGGCAGTGTAGCTCAGGTGTGCCCTGTTCCCCTAATGAGGATTTGGCCGAACACCAATCATGAGGCTCACCTTGCCATTCACTTTAGGAGGGAGATGTTGGAATTGTAGAATTGTTGTAGGTTTAAGTGCCATAGCAATGTGCCAAATCCTATGACAGAACAGCTCTTCTGCATGACAATCAATCGTCTATGGTTCTATGTTAATATAATGAGGATATAGACAAATGTTAGGTTGTGTAACTAATATTTTATTTTTCAATTCTGTGAAAAAAGGGAACCTATCTAATGCCTTTATCAAAACAATATAATAACACAGTCACTCATTATATTATTATACAAAGGACTTCTCAAAACAAAAAAAAAGTATTTACAAACGATGTCCATTAATGTACAAGAGTGAATGCAATGCTACCATAGCACTTGACCCCGAGATAGCTAAAATGATGTCAAAGGAATAAAAACAGAAAATTATCTTTGTTTAGAGGCGGGGCAATATGGTGTGCTTAATATCCAAGTTTTAAATTAAATCTTCCTTGAAGTTAAGAGGAAAAGTCAGGCAAGATTTGTCAGATTTAAAGATGTAATGATCATAATCCTCATATTAAGGTTAAGAAAAGATCAATATGCTAAACTCAAAGAATTACAAAGATGTCTCTACTATAATGGTGGTTGCTCAACAATCCCAAATAGCAATATCTTTGAGCAGTTGCACAATACATGCTGAGCTGTATTTTGACATGCTTTAAGCAATTGCCCATTACATGCATCAACGCAATAGAGGTTTGGACTGTAAAAACATTCATTTGTCTTTAGGAGGGGCCATAATTTAATTTCCCCAAATTATTATTTTTCCTTAAAACAGGTACTATCACACTACAATACATCCTTGCACAAAATAAGGAAAATATATAAATTATAAATAACATTTAGAAATGCATTTAGTTTAACATTTAGAATCCAAAAGGAACTAAATGGGGCTTAAGTCAGAGGAAATCTACATTGATAACAAAGAAACTGTTAATATATAGTATTCAATTCTTCAAACACAATATAAAATACATTCTGTACAAAATGATTAAATACAGTGTGATCAGTTTACATTCCTATGTATTAAAACCAATTTATAAATGTAAGGATATTTAATAATTCCAATGTAAACATAATATTGTTACTCCCATTGTATTTAAATCAAATATAGAGATTCACAGCACCAGCTGTTCAATAAATCTTGTTTCAACATAACAATCTGCATTCGCAGATGTTTCTATAAAAATATATGCATCTTTATTCTTGGCCTAAGAGAAAAGTCCATTAAAGGCTGAAAGTTATTAATTATACTGGTTATTACGTTTGAAAATACAAATCATCTTTAATGACTTGTTTTCCTACTCATCCAGACAGTGATGCTGCCATGATATTAATCCTGCTGGACAATTTCTGTCTGAGTGTTGGGTCTCTGACCCCAAGAGTAGGAGCCTCACTCTCTCACCGCAAAGGTGCGGAAAGAGCCACCTTCTGTGTTGCTTTTACTGTAAAAGAAAAAAAGGGACTTTCATGAATCAGTCTACAAACACATGTGCTTCCTGTGTAGAAATCAAGCACATGGCAATTCCTTCCTTACAACTAGAAGACAATGATTCTATTTGTTCTAGCTATGCCGATCTACCAATCGTCATATCAAAGTGGCCTATCCTGTAATCCTTCCAGGCATGAGCCCTACAGAAGGACATCTACAGTGTATACAAATACATTGTGGAAGGTCTCAAATGTTGGCAAATTGTTGCCATACTGCCGTTCTGGACCTTTCCAGCCGCCAATACCGACTCTTGTTAGCTTGATGACCTACTATTGGCAAAAGAACAAAACAGCCTTGAAATGCCGCCGTGCTAACTGATGTCAGCGATGAGGCGAGTGTATAGGTTTCAGATTCAAGGTAATTATCTCCCTAGAAAAACAATGTGTTGGTGGCCAACAGCTTTTCCATCCTCACATAATTGGATAGGCTGTAATTACTGACAGTAAAAGCCCCCCTGCCCCCCCCCCCACCCCCACCCCCTTCCCCTTCCCTCTACATCTGGGACACATGCCGTGGTTTAAGCTTCCTATTGTCCTCCACACGAGTGATCTTAGCAAAGGAGTTTTTGTATTGGATTGTTACTCGAGCTAGGATCATTGTGAACAATCAGCCCTTTTCACACTCCAGTGAAATACAGTGGTTGATGCTAGAACAGCTCCTGTGTGTGGCCCGTCCACAGAGCTCCACCACACCATTCCTCCACAGGCTATACCTGCCAATGGATGCGGACACAGAGGCCTTCATGGCTAAGGTCTAGCCAACCACATTGTTGAGCATGATTTAAGAGACGAGGTGAACGGGTGATAAGAGAAATGGATATGGGTGATCACATGCAAAACCATGTACTTTGGCTTCTTTTGTCGATATCACTTTAAAAAATGCCTGTATGACGATTTCTTTATTTTGTAGGGTCATTTCACATCCCACTTTCTACTCAGACTGGGCCAAGAGTAACATCTCATTGCTCTAGAGGCCATCTCTTTAATATTTTCCGGGAAATAATGCAGAACGACTTCTATGACCAAATTCATGTCCTAGTGCATCAATTATGGCTTTTAGGATGTCTCATGTCTACCTTTCGGACTGAACACCATTTTTCAGGACCCCAACGTAGTTCTTCCTCCTCACTAGTGGCAGGACATCTATATAACCACCTTCTGCTTTCATCGTCCCTGCATGGATAGCAGCTTTGCATATACTGGAGCTCTGTGGGAGTAAAAATACATTATAAATGTATGTATGTGTATCCCAAATTGGGATACATGCAGAAATATATAGTAAGTAGTTGTGACATATGATTACATAAGTGTTGATGCCCATGTGGCCCACACCAGCAGCAAAAACAAAGAGACAGACAGATACACACACACACACACACACACACACACACACACACACACACACACACACACACACACACACACACACACACACACACACACACACACACACACACACACACACTCCTGCAGGCTTATGATTGGGTGTGGTGTGAACACAGATTGAACTGCCCCTGCTGAACAGTCATAGCATCTCTGAAATGTGACAACCATTAAGGTCATGAAGAACAGAGGAACCACATCTGATCGCTTCATTAATCCTCTCCTCTGTGTGCGTATGCGTCCAATGTAATTAAATCCACACAATTTTGTTTAAACCATTGATTAAAAAAAGATGTAGAACTGAGACCAAAGAAACGCTGCACTTGGCCCCAGGTTCTCATAGCAAGCAGCCCTCAGTTTGCCGTCCTCTCAAGTCTCATGTCAAGGCTAAGCTAGTAGTAGTGTACAGAGGTTGCAGTTGGCGACACATTGCTGGCATCATACTACCCCTCACCATTCTTGTCAAGTGCTGGGCTATCCAAAGTATATATAGTGCCCCCACAAAACTCTCACCGGGAGAAAGGCCGCAGTACCGCTCACATAAATCATGCCATGGAGCTAGATGCTAGAACTAATCTCTGGATCTGACTAGCTACTTACATCACTGTAGATGGTGTTCCCAATAACAGGTGACCAGTAAGATGGCTGGACCTTGCAGTTTGTTGGACAGAAGACTCTAAAAGTAAAACATTGCAATTCAGGGTATATTGTTTTGGTGACCATGGGATATTTATCATCTCAACCATCATCTCAATATATTACGACTAAATATGTGTGGCTGCAGATATAAAACACTTGTGGTGCAGTATCTTAATCTATTTAAAATAACCTTACCTTGGACAGCTGGATGAGGACTTTTTGAAGGGACAGATTTCGGCCACTGTCGTATAACAGTCGACAGACATTTCTAAGGATGAAGGCCAAGTAGTAAAGACATGTGATGCAATGTAAAATCCATATTAGATGCTGCTCTGGTTTTCTGCTGCAAAGAGAAAAGCCTTGCTTACCTTCCACTTTAGCAACCGAAAACGCATTGCTAGGTTGATATTTGCTGGAGAAGAAAACCACAATGGTAAAACTGAGAAATATACTGCCTTAGAAAAATGATATCAAAATAAACACATTATTACTCCTTCATTATTGCATTTCAAGTCCCTGATATAATCTGGTCATATATATAATTGCTCAAGGATGTAAGTGCGATCATAGCTCTCTTGGTATTTAACTTGCAGCAGAGCAGCAATGTTTACCTGAGGGATTCAATGCGGTTTTTAGTGGCCTTGACAAAGAAGGGAAACTTGTCCATTCTGGTAACATCCACCAAACCCCCGTTGTTATCAATGGCACCGTAATGGATGGCGGCACGGCAAATACTTGATAGCTGCGATACATACAGGGAATACTTGCATTAGGGTCATTTCCTATCCATCTTTGTGCAGTGCAGAAATATGAGATTCAAAGTGGCAGACTTACCACATCGTAAAACAGAGTACCCCAAATATTTCCTTTCTTATTCAAACAGTTTGCAGGACATTTGAATCTGCAGATTAAGAAAGAAATGTGTTGAAGTCATGACATTGGATTGGAACTAGAACATACAGAAAATAATACAAGCTTCAACTCAGGTAACGTAAGAAGTACTGACCTGTTGCAAGATGCTCCTTTGCACTTATCCCGCAATCTGGTTTCACACTTAATGATTTGAGCTGAAGAGCAAACAAATTATCCAAATTAAAATTGAAAGAAACGTGAAAAAAATCGAAAAGGTTGCTTAGAAATGAAATATGTGCAGAATCATTAATCATTAGATTGCTACCAAGGTAAGTGTTAGTCTTAGGGCTGGAAGCCCTGGCAATGGGTCTCTTCGGGGCGGCTGGCTTGGGTTTAGGAGTTGGCTTTGTGGTGGGACGTGGGAGCGAAGGACGCTGAGACTTCTCCACCTCATTCATATCCTCAGACTCTGTGCGAGTGTGTGTGTCTGAAAAAAGTGGGAAAATAATTTATTTTGTTTTGAAGAAGGTCCTTCGGATCATAAATCCTATTTACTAATCCGAGTTTGGCTCACCTTTGAGGCACAAGTTATTCTTGCAGCCTCCTCCATAGCTGGGGGGGCATTGGGAGCAAGGACGCCCGTGCTGGTATGGCGCCTCACCTATCCAGTTGCCTCTGGAGATGGACACAACATCGAAGTGGATGGAAACTAATCCTCATTCAAGTGTCCATGTCTGCACCCCTGCTCACTTAATTATTCCATTACCTTTTGCACATGATCTACACCAAATACTCATTAGTCCCAAAGACTCATAAAAACACTCCCTGTTCCCTTTTGAACTGGCAGGTC
>NC_079425.1:9006646-9039146 GCF_026213295.1 Gadus chalcogrammus | reverse complement strand
CCAGCAATCCATGCACCACACCCTGCACTCGGCAGCCGATTTTCACACTTCAACTCAAACACCTTTTCTTTTTGGCCCTTCTCATTACTTTCATACATTCGATACCATCGTAAAAAAAATAGGCCTATGGCAGGAGATATATTTTAAATATGCAAATTGTACAAAAACGAATACACTGAAGTAACCTGCTGATATTATAATATTGTTACTGGCAATAGAGCAGCAATTGCTAGAACCGAGCAGAAATCATTTCAAAACAGCAGATACAACCCAAGTGTATGTTTATAGCTCCAACAAACGTGATCAAATGGATGATTATCAAAATAGACACACAAAAAAGAAAAAAAAGGAAGAGAGAACAACTTCCTTACCAATGCGATAGTCTCTTCAGTATGCAATCCAGTGTTTGCGATCGTGTATTTCCCCCTGCCCTAC
Source organism: Gadus chalcogrammus (assembly GCF_026213295.1). Lineage (NCBI taxonomy): Eukaryota > Metazoa > Chordata > Actinopteri > Gadiformes > Gadidae > Gadus > Gadus chalcogrammus. The sequence continues at coordinate 9,038,711 of NC_079425.1, read as the reverse complement.
AGTTCTGTTCCCCCCTGACAGAGCTGGCCGGTGTAGGGATGGTATGCTGCTGTTTGGCGATGGTCCTATAGAGTGGAGGAACTTCTGACTTCGACTTGTCTCAAAAGTGCCTTATATAGAGAAGGAGACCCCTTTCGAACGGAAAAAAAAACCGCTCTAGCCTCTCACTCCCTTGCTTTCTATCCTCCCTAAAGTAGGCTATGTTCTTGGCAAACAGCGTAGGCTCTACAACGCACTGGCGAGCAACCTTCAAAGAAAAAACTAAGAATGGAGATCAGTCGCACTTACGGTCTTTGAAGTCTACTCGGGGATCTTGCTCTAGTCCTATTCATATAGTACTATGAGTATTATGATGCATGTAATAGTGGTGGAGGCCAATGTATATAAAACGGGCACAGTGTCAGTCCGGCTTTGGCATCATGTTTTTACGATGACAAAAACATCAAAACTTAAGTTAAGTTAAGTAACGACGGTATTTGACAGCATATTTACAGACAAAAAAATACTTTGAACAGTAGTTTAGAAAGAAAAGCTCAAATTCATAAATTCTAGCCCTAATATAATTGTTTCGCATGTAAGATACAGTATACCGTTTTTTTTTATTTGATATGGTTAACTTAAGGTATTGGGTAGGAAATGGAATGTGCTTCATCGAATATTCATTCATTAGTATCGAGTAAAGCATGAACAATTAGGGACCTGAAACGACGGTCCTAGGATTGCGGTCCTGAAACGGCAGCCTCCGGTATTGCAGGAACATACTGCTCTGCTAATGGTGGGATAACCACCGCTCAGGTTATGGCCAGGAAGCCCTTGGATATTATCTTGTTATACTTCGTGTATCCAGAGGAGGGTGCCGGTTTTCTATCTATAATAATATTTTTGGCATCAGACCAGGAGAACTTTGAATTACCCTATTGAACATCCTAATTTAATACATAGGCCTTATATGAAAACATATAGGGAGTGTTAGTTTACATGGTCAGAGGACAACTAGATTGATGAAAGGGTTTTAGGTTGTTTTGATCAGAATTATCCTGCCCTCCCTAATCAGGGGTCCCCCCTTTGGATTTGTTCAATCAGGACAAGCAATGCAAAGGTAACAGCAACAGTGCAATTATTTTCAGTGTGCACTAATAAGAACAACAAAACCTATCATACCACTATATAAATAAAATCTCAACAATGCTTAGAAAGATACAATTGATAAAAGACGCTATTAAGGCTTATTAAAGACGCTATTAAAGACGCTATTAAGGCTTAATTAATAAATAATACTTAGTCTAAAACAAAATTACCCTTAAGCTTATAAGTTATGTTGTTCATGCCATTATATTCTGAAATACATTTCAACTGACATCTGAAAGGCTTGGCTTTAAAACCGTAAAGGGTGATTTGCTTGAATTCTAAATGTTACCTTTGTAAGCATGGAAATAAATGTTTTAGAATTGTATTATTATTTTTTTTTACAAAAGTAGGTTTATTGCAGCCTGGTTGTAGAAGCAACAGGTGGATGGTTAAACGTACAGCGTAAACACCCACCCACACACAAACACACATACACAATGAAGTTAATATTTGGAGCCAGGAAATCCATGAAGATTGTGATTTGGTAACATGTTGAATGACAGGCTTCTTGAATTAGGGAGTAAATACCTGGGATTCATACATCAAGGCTGTTGTCAAGATTAAATGATTCTGAGTCAACAAACAGCAGAATGAACACGCATTGAAACTCGCTACAGCTCATGAAAACCCCAACACACAAAGCTTTTTTAATTGTATACCAAGTTATTCCTTCCTCAATCATTCATCCCCGCAATAATAACCCACTGCATACCTAAACCTTGCTGCTTGTGGCCTTCTGTGGCCTCCAATTATATACAGTCAGTCTCGTATAGTGGAATGTAAGGTTTATAGGTTATGAGCCAGGGTAAATAGCAATGAACATGAGAAAACTAGGCAGCTTGAATACAGAACCCTTTTATGCAAGGTTAAGAGCAGCAGACCATGTTCTGTGATACTATGGGTGAGATGGTTTTTCTTGATAAGTAGAGATCTCCTAATCTTGGCTTTCTGTTGTACACATATTTAAAATAAGGATATGTGTAGGATATAATCAAAACCACTTTAGGATGACAACCTCTGCACAGGAACACATAAAAACACATTTAAATGGCAATTCAATTCATTTTGATGCCGTCGTTCTAAGCCAGGCTCACAACCACAAGAATATAGTCATTACAAATTTCTTGGTTTCCGCTGACTTTACAGGAGACCAGTCTTCTTCGTGGTAAGAACAAACCACTCAAAGCTTTAAAAAAGCAAGACAGAGCCAAAGCAACTATAAACGTCAAATTCTTGAGTGGTTGAAAGAGGCACCTCTGAGTATAGGTGGTCTATCAGTGTACAAGGTTGTAATTTATCTTCCATGCTGTTGGCTTTATTCACAGGCCAGCTTGTAGTTGTGTTTTAACATTTTAAAAAAGTCTTCAATCGGAATAGTCAGGTTTGCAAGTGAAATACTGCTTTTCCTACAGTTGGCCATATGTGTAGTTTAGTAGGAATTAAAAGGGAGGAAAACACTTAGTTGGCAGATTGTTTACCCTTTAACAGGGCATGAGAAGGTGTGCTAGGGACATGCTAGTTAAAACGATTCAACCAACCAAGTTACTTTGAAGGCCAGGTAGAAGATACAAATGATAAGGGGTTGACATATTTGGGGACTTGCTACAAATGGAAATAAACACAACCTTTAAGGATCTTTTAATTTTTCATCCTTTATTTAATCATTTGTTTTGGTTAATTGTGCACATTATCCCGTAGGCCAGTCCAAGGTGTAGAAACTGCAGATATATTAGAAAGCCAAGTAATCCTCTGTCTGCTGTAAGCAAACTGTGTTCTGCACAACCCTTTAATTGAACAAATAAAAATAGAATGCTAAAGGCTTAAGTTTAATGGACAGTATAGGTTCTGATTCGCAGGTCAATATCTTAAATCGTGGCAAAGTGTTAGAACACATTGAAAATGACGACATCATTGAAGCCTTTTACCAGAACGTTACATGACCAGAGTGTGATAAAATGTTTACAAGTCAGACTGGTTAGGTGTTTATTTTATTTTTTTTACAGTTTCACCTCCCAAACTACCTCAAAAGGGAAAAGAAATGTCACAATGGGTACATTAAAGATGGGTTACAAATCCATTAGCAAATTTCCTTTCATCAGCAATCAATAAACAAAAACCTTTCCTGTAAGGAATGAAGCAGACGTATGTTACGTGTTGTTAAGTTGTGTGACAATAGAAGTTGGAGGTTAAATGTTCTTAATATTCCATGGAAGGCAGCAGGTCCCATGTCTTTTGGTTTTCCTGGCAACTTTTTGAAAACCACAACAGAACATATACAGCTGAAGCAGTACCAAATGTATCGCCGAATAGAAGTCGCCCAAACATTCAAATTGAGGGTATAGGATGAATTGAATGAAAAAAAAATACAGTCCTGGGTACTATTGTTCAAGCTATACAAGATATAGCATATTAAATTATAAATTGAAACGAAAAAAATACAAATTTAGGAATCTGTATACCAGTACCTAAAATGCATGAATGGCCGATTTGTGGTTTGCAGCAGTGTATGCAACTGCCACAATAGACAAGAACCATTGCCAGCCGAGTACCTCACTTCAATAAATCTCCAAGAACATGGAATTGGGACAAAGCAACAAAATGATCAGATTTTCTTTGGAAAAAGTTGACAATATGGATATTGAGCAACCAGGTGGGTAAAGCTCATTATGACCGCTTTATTTTTAATACTGAGTTTGAAAACGGATGGTATTTAAAGCAAAAGATCAGAATAAATCGACTGTAAATAAAGAATGGGAAATAACTTTTCAAGCAAAGTGTTCGATTTTATTCATTGTGCTTTAGCGACGGAGAATTTTTTGTATTAGCAATTACAATGCAACATTTCCAGGAGGCATGGCTTTTTTGGGAGTGCGGTGACAAAACAGGGAAGATCAAAAAATGACAAAAGCAATATTTTAGTAACCAAAAAAAAAGCTGATGCAATGCAATAGCAATCAATGTCTTCAACAAAAGCAAAAATAATTTACTTGTGTGCACATTTTGGGGATTTTTTTTTTAAGCCAAGCACAGGTGCCACTTGTTTTCCACGGTTTACCTACATCTTCGACGAGCATAATGAGGTCCCACATAAAAAACAACTAACGTAATATCTATAGAGACTAGGTACATTGTCCCAGCACTTTAGACATTGTATCCACAGATGCTGCCATTATAGGACCAGGCTCGTTGAGAATGAAAACAATTAAATCATGAACCTATAAGGCAGCCCCCCTCATTTCTGCCATTTTAAGGAGTACAGGAGCGATGTGGCTCAGAATAACACGGATGTTACGTTTACACCGCTGTAACCTTATTTCAGCCAATACAGAAAACGATGGAAAAGGAATACATGGAGAAGGAAATGCATACTGATCAAGAGCAGGATGGAATTTGCAAATGGCACTCATCTTCATTTGTCGCCATACTTCCACAGACATTATTCAGAGCCTGCGGCCAAGCACAGGAGCCAGCCAGGCGCTGAATGAGTTAACTTGATTTCATTTGAAATGTATTTAAATGCACACAAAAAAATGTGCATCCTTGTGTTCTTGCCTTTAATAGGTGATTAGCGTTTGTCCATGGAGGCTTCTCATTATCGTTTTCTAAAGCGCTTAAAAATGTGTTTAGATAGTTCTAACTCTAAACCCCTCGAAAATAACACGGTTCTCTCAATCAAAGGAAGCAGTTTTCTGGTTAATTTTTAAAACCTCCTTACTTTGCCCTCAGGTGGCTCATGTCTTACCAAGTTTTTAAAAGCATCAAAAACAGAAAAAACAAGAGAAACTAAAGGAGAAATGGAAAATGGCGGCAGCGACGGGAACCTCCAGAGACGTACGCGGTGACGTCATGTAGTTTGCTGGTGGTGGGCTTCTCCTTTGACTCGTTTTTCTCCTCAATGCTCTACGGCGTATTCCGTCGGGGTTGTTAGTCTGCCGCCAATTCGATACCATAAACCGTTCTCCCCTACGGTTCCGCGAAACACTGATCAGTCCAAGACATCTTTCTTTCGAGTGAATAAAAAAACACAAGAAGAATTTGGAAGGTAATCCAAACAAAAAAAGAATCCCAATGGTCCAACTGTAGCCCAGTGTGGTAGTTGTGTGATTCCGTATGAACCAAGCTGTAAGCTCAGTTAGAGGTAACGCTGTCCCGATATACGACATCCCCCCCTCCCCAAAACCCCCCCAGAAATCCCCCATACCTTATAACAGTCCCTCCTTGTGGCATAAAAAAACAGCAGTGGTGCACAGAGAAGAGAAAGCAGTCACTGGGGGGGGGGGAAGGGGGGGAAGGGGGACATTGTCACTCTTTTTGAATGCAGCGCGCTTCGCTCACTCAACCACAAAAACAATGCAAGGGACACGGTGAAGGAACAGCTGGTTCTCTGGAAAGCAGGACATGTGGGGGGGGGGGGGGGGGGGGGGGAAGAGAAGAAATCAAACTTGTAAGAGAAGAGGGCAGTGTTCTTGTTCATGGGGTGTGCATGTGAGAATCTGAGTGTAGTCGAGAGCAATTTGAAACTGGTGTCTAAAAAAGTTGAGAACTGTCGTGTTGGGTGTGAATGGGCAGGTGTGTGCGTTTGTGTGTGTGTGTGAGTGTTTGTTAGTGTGGGGGTTGGAGGGGGGAGCAGGGACGTCTACAGCAGGTCCACCCGGCGGTAGTACAGCAGGTATGCACTGCGCTCCGCAGATTGCTTCACCACGTGGTACTGGTTGATAACTTTAACAGCCTGGTCGTCGATGCGCAGCCAGCCGTTCAGACCAATGTGGAAGACATCTGTAGTGTAATGGCCGCCCGTTGCACTGTTTCCGTGGTGATAGACAACTGGGGTGGGGGGGATTGGCAATGGAAAACAAAGTCAGACCATGTCATTAATATCTGCCCTGGTGAAGTAACAGAGTGCATCAAATTTAAAGTTAAGAAACAATCAATAATTTTCAATGAATTCCAACCACACCTGCAAATAGCCTATACATTCTGAGGCCTTTCACCACTTTACTCCGCACTCCAGTGGATAACAGATCTGAAAGAAATGTATAAATACAAACACATTTATCTCTAGACCGTTGTGACGGAATCCTAGCACCGTAGTTCGGTTTTAACAATCATCCTCCATGTGCGCAATGGAACATAATATCACTGCACTCATTCCCTTTGTCAAAATGTATTGAAACCATCATTCTACAATAACATTTCAACCAGGAACATTCGAGATGTGAAACGCATGTTGCTGCATACGTGTCCAGACCTACGCCATGAAACACATCCCCTAAATAGAGAGGAGTGTTCCAATCACAAGACTAAAGTGTAGTGAGAAGAAGTAATTAGTCAGAAGTTAGTTGGAGAAAACGCCATTGGTCCTCATGGGATGTTTAGATCTTAAATGTTCAAGGAATATCTCCCCAAAAGCCGGGGACAATATGTTGCCTTCCTGTTCCTTGTTGCAGCTGGGGGAGGTGTTTTTTTGAGTAACTGTGAAGGCTTTTGTACAATCGAGGGCTCGTACCTTTGCTGATTTCCAGATCGACAGGGTAGTCAATGTGTTTGGTCAGCTTCTGGCATCCTCCAGTCTTCTCAAACACAAACCTCTTGAGATGGAGAACCAGCACCGGGGGCAACTCTTCCAGAGTCACTCTCCGACTGATCTCAATCTATGGCGGGATAGAGAGAATGCCCTTTAGTGCTTCGGAAGGAAACCGCCACAGCCCCCAAAGGATAGCCCCATAAAGTGCAATGCCATCTCAAAGTTTAATACAGGACGTTTAACAGAACAAGCGGTTCTCAGTACTATTTGAGAGCTTTGATGTGGACTGAAGGATTGCTTAAAGTACCAAAAGGCAAGTTCAAATGGGTTTATAGTTACTCTAAAACCCCTGAAATGGTTGTCTCAATCAAGGAAGCAGTTCAGTTAGAATGCTTCCCCAAATTATCTGCCTCTAGAACAAGGCTTATTCCCATCCTCAATTTAGAAAAATACACAAGCCAACTCCCTTGCAAATTTGCTTTGCTATGACGCAGATGTTCCATGACAAAGCTCGGACAATACATGGGAAGCCTTTCTGTGTTTGAAAGACAAGCCATTATGCTCAACATACTATCCTCAGTATTGTCAAGCTGCATGGCAAACTGCATGCAAGGGTTGTGTCTAACAATCCTTTTACTTTGAACTTGACAATACATGACACATTGAAACTAGAGTTTTAAAATGGAGGTAAGAGAAGTAAATATCATTACAGATAAGTATAGGAACGAAGCTGTACTCTGGGATCCGCAGGACACGGTCCAAAAGTCCTGCTGGACATCCGATACCCCATCCCACCTTCAGCTCAGCCAATCCCGCTACCACGGTTTGGGCGACAAAGCCCAGGGGTACAGCCCAGTTACATTTAATAAAGTATACATTTGTAAGGTAAAAATACTTCTAAGAGTTTATGGTCGGCTAAATCCCGCTCCTTGCTTTTATTTCCATCCATTGTTAATCGATGTACATTGTGTTTGGGGACTGAGCCAAAGGGGCTGATTGGTCACTGCTTTGGCTGTCACAGCCCCACACGGCCGTGTCAGCGGCCCGGAGGTCGCCGATCACAGCGAGGACGATACACTTCCTGTCAAGGTATCGACTGGCCCCAGAAGCCGTTGACCGGGCATCCGGGCTCATGCACGACTAATCGACGCAGGGTCGAGCTCGTTGAGAATCCGCCACAAAAATGTTGGAAGGTTTTAAATTATAGTGTACACTGCGTAATTCGTAGTGTAGCAGCGCGTCTCATGGATAAAAAAAAAACCTGCAGTTGTCTAGGGACATTGTTCACTTTGAAAGGGACTCCAATTTATATTTTGAATATTGGGTGGCTATTAGGTGCAGATTTAGGCTATTGTTTATATTTCAGAAATTTAGTTTATCTTGCCGTGCTTATTTCAACAATCCGATCGTATGAAGCAACACAGAAATGTAGTGTTCTTTTCACAAGATCGTTTCTTACTCCAGAAATAGTTTGGATGACTACTTTTACTTCATTATCATTAATGACTCGACTAGCGAGGTTAATAAAGATATTGGCTTCTCTACAAACCTCTGCTTATTGCTTGAATGTTTATAGAAGTGCTTTTTGTTTTTCCTCTGAAGGGTACTTGAGGCTCCGAGTTATGTCTTGCCCATTGCTAACCTCCGAGAACAATCGTGGTACATCATGTTCTAGGCCAGCTTCTGCCCACAGCAATGCTATAAACACAGGGGAGGAGTGGACCCGAGACGGGGCACAGCAGACATACCTCCTGCTTAGTCTTGGAGGTGTAGCCCTGGACCGACTCCCGGGCCACCAGGGTTTCCAGGGCCTCCTGAACCGTGCGGATCTTCTCGGACTGGATGTCCAGCTGCAGGGTGAAGAAGGGCTGCAAGGTGGCTGACTCCTTAGAGTTCTGCTGGTACACCACGGATCTAACAGGGAGACAAGGACTATGAGTAATAGTTGTGGACTCTTCGTGCCCGCTGTACAAATTAGCATTTCATGGCGTTCAACATTGATACATTTTGCAGTTCTGACTGAAAATACTTCAGTATTTCAAGTATCAAGTTTATTATAGCCATTTCAACAATATAGAAAATACAGTTGATAGGAGTGTGGTTTGGTATGCTCACATGTATCACACAACAATAACAACACAACAAAACAAGACAAAAACGGCACATAAATAACAAGTACAACACTTAACACACATAAAAAACACACAATGCACGTTTCGCAGAGAATTGCATGTCATTAGAATTCCTGTTCTCCTGCGGAATAACCATTGCATTCAAATCAGGTTGTTGGAATCTATCCCTGCCAGAGAGTGCAAATCAGACACCAAGACCATTTAACCCAGCACTGCCTTTCTATCCGGGTGACATTGAACCAGGGAAAACCATCCTCTGGAAAGCTGGGGAAACGAGTGGGGGCTTGGAACGCGCCCAGCTAGGACCTCGTACAGCGTGACATTTAGGCTTCCTACACTGACACTAGAAGCTTACTCCACTAGTTTGGAGACTCTGCAGTTTGCAAACGTGAAAACGTAGAACTTTGGCATTTAAGGCTGCGGACCACAGACGAACCACAGGGGCTGTTATTGTGACAAGAGCTGAAACCCAAAGGTCTGGTGTCTGGCTAGACGCACCCTGTAGCAGGGTTGTTTGTGATGGTACGGTGTATGCTGAGGTTGGTCCTTAGCAGCAACAGGCCCTAGGTTAACCCAGTTAACCATGGCACAATACTATTCTGGCTCTCTGTTTATACACGTTACATCGAGGATCAAGCTTAGGGATACAAGTTTGAAGCCAAATCCAAGATAAGGTCATAGAAGATGTGTGGAAAAGCCTACAGCATACCTGATGTGTCCCCCAAAAATATCAGTGATGGGAGTGCTGACAAAGTCAGCTTGGCGTGTGATGGAGGTCTTGTTTCGGGGTCCGACCTGCTCCCACTCCTCCTCGCTCTCTTCCTCCTGTTTGTCCGCAGCCTGGTCCTCTTCGGGCTGGGCCGCGGGCCCATTGCGGGTTGGGGATTCTGAAGGGGTCCAAAGAGAATGACAATAAACAATTGTAGTAGAGGTAGTGGACCAATGGTTTAAATGGGCACGCGTTAGCCCTGGATTAAGTTACTCTCACTGTAGCCATCACTTTAGGTTGAAATTATTTTTTCCACTTATATCAGAGTTCACTTGTCTACAAAACAAGGAGTTTATATTGATTCAGCAAAAAATTAATAATTCCATTTAAATATTAAATATAATCTTTTGTGATAGAGTGAAAACAATTTAACTTGTAAATTAAGTAACGGAAACTCCAAATTAGTTTGGAGTCATTTGGACTAAGTTCGTTAAACAAACATAAAAAATTATGTGCCTTAGTTTCACTCTGACCTCAAGCGACACAATTGGTCTGGATTAGTGAGCATGTGATTGGTGTAGCATGCCTAGGAAGAGTGGCTGTCATCACAGCTTACATAACGTGGAAATATATTCCACATGCCATATAAATATAAAACAAACATGGCAAATACAGAGCAAACCAACAAGCAAACAAAATAGCTCATCTTATACTGAATGATATTATATTAAATGACAATGCAACATAAAACAAAGACACTATGTTTGAAAGCCAATAAATGCATTTTAAAACAAAGTACATGCGCTATATTTCACAAATGCATTGCTATTTTGTGTTTAGATCACTTCCACTACATTTTATATTCTCAATTTGTATTATTTTTGTATACATTTAGTCAAAGTATCTCCTCTGGGTTAAATAGAGTACCCTTCTGTCTGCCAAAATACAAAAACAGCCATCACTACTTTAATAGCACAATGAAGGTCAACGGGGAGTTCATGCGGTTCAGGCCTTTTTCCCTATGCCATCAGACCCTTCTCTGTTTCATTGAATTCCGATCATTCTGATGAGCATGTACCGTCTTCATGAGGCGAGATGAGTTTCTTCAAGGCCAGCATCTCCTCGTGCAGTCCGTTGAGGGTGAAGCCGAGGTACTCCTCTGCATCCTCTTGCCGACCCTGAACACACAACACCGTTTCCCCACACCAATTAAACATTGTTTCCTCACCTCGAATCGCCACAACTGCATTGACGCAATGCACGCGTGTTGCACACACTCGCATGAGTCAACCGGGAAACTTGTGCGAGTGTTCATGGAACGGACTGGACACGCAAGATAAGATGAACTGAGAAGCGCTCATCAACAGAACTTGTGCTGAATCCATCAAATAGTTTCAATTTGAATCATGAATGAGTCATCAGCAATTATAAAAAAAAACATTCTGTTTACTGACTGCATATTACTGAGTACATAGAAAAGAAAAAAGGGTTTATGACATTTTAATCTGGGTACGATGGCGAAGCAAAATCCTACCTTCTCGGAGAGACTTGACTTGATGAGTGTAAGTAGCCTATAAATGTACGTTGGCTCAAAGGGTACACCTGGTCGAATGTCTTTCACTAGCTTATCACCAGCAGCTGAGAATTGAACAAGAGCATTAATAACAAAATGAGAAAAATCAATGGCCAAACTTGAGGACGTCAGGATGCAGGCAGACCGACTTACCTTGATGTTTGGGTTTTGATGGCACGGGCATGTTGTTGAACTCATTTACAAGCCTAACACTGTTGGGAGCGGAGAGGTATACACAGTGGTGGTTACTGATCAAGGTACGATTGCTCATTCACAATGAACCACCATCTGGATAAAACGTGTTTGTGTGATGAAGGAAGGAGTTCCGGGTTACTTACAAGTTGTCTATCATGGGTGTGGAGGTGCAAAGTCTCTTGGAGTCATTATGCAGAGGAATGGACTTCATTAAGTGATACATGGGTGGGCATGCAATCAGCGCCTGTAGGGTCTGAAAACTGAGTTAAGAGGAAACAGCCACTCTCCATTGCGATTGATGCATCATTGACACCCATATGCTGCATTGAAACTTAACTTACAGATGAGAGCATTCATTAAAAAAAGAAGCTTGCCATCACATTCAAATGTCTCATTTTGAATAAGCCTGGAATGAAATAGAAGACCAAAAGATGTAATTTTGTATAAGTCACATCATGGCATAAAGGTGCTCCTCTCCCAACTGTAGAAATGTCAGGGAATAGGGAAAGCGTTTCTCTTTAGTCATCACTTTGCACATACTGGTCTGGTTAGATTAAAACACCAGACAACCAGGGATTTTCCTGGCTTTATTTTGGCGTCCTTCTACGTTGTCGTCCCGTGTTGAGACGTGACATCACAAAACAGTGGAAACCATTACATCGCTCATCTCAAATTGCAATGCATACCAAACAGAGCAATATATTGTTGAGACCGGGCAATTTTCATTCTGCTCACCCTCTTCAAGTGAATATGGTATTGAGCAAACAAAGTGGGAAATTCCCTGCAATTATTGGGATGCATTCACATGACCTCTATAGACATAGCTATCAAGAATGCATCAGGTCAATGGTAGGCCAGAGGGCACAATTACGAATGTAAAAGGATACAGCGTTGATATAACACCAGTTCCCCTTGTTGATCAGTCCCCTTGGTTGTAAAGACACTGGTTTGTGTATCAACTTCACATTGTCAATAAGTTCTGGAAATGAAAAATTGTTTAAAAACAAAATGAACAACTCCATGCAGTCAAATTAAATGTACCCTTCCGAAACACATCGGTTGGGTATTATGCGGGCGTGTACCCACGGTTAACCAAAAGCCACCATGTCCCTTATTCCACTCTACCCTCATTTGCAAATGACACAACTGGTTTGGATGAGTGTGAGCAAGGACAGGCCTTACTACTACCATGGTAACGTGGACAAGTATTCAACACAATGCATACACAACACAAATGTTGAAAAAAAAAAAAGGCATATAACACCAATATAGGCAACAAAAAGTAAAAAGCGTGCAAAGAAAGCACAACCAACTCAATGCTGCCATCTGGTGGGGACGAACAATCATAGAGAAGCAACAGTGTCTTGCTGCCAGACACGCATAATGAAACGATAGCACCCAAACCGACCACAGGCGCCAATCTCGAGAAGACAAACGCATGCATGTGGTAATAACACTACCTGCAAGTTTAGGGGCCAAAGGATCCTCTGACACATGGACAGGGCTCTCTTTGACCTCCCCGGCTTTCTCCGGTTGCTTTGGCACCACAGGGGAGGGCGCCACGACCTCCACCACGTTCTTCACCTCCACAAACGCCTGAGGGCCCCCAGGCGGAGGCTTGGACTTGTGGAAAAGGCTAGCCCAGGATTTGGGAGGGTTGGCCGAAGGGGCGGACGACGCGTGAAGCTGCTCGGACACAAGCGGGGCCGCAGAGTCTGGGGAAGCCGGCTGAACGGGCCCCGACGCCTCGCACCGCTCCTCCGCGGGCCCCTCCGTGCCGTCCACGGCGTCGGGTCCGGCCAGCCCGTTGGCCACCCCGAAGTCCCCGGCCTCCTCCGGCGGCGGGGGGGCGGCGGGTTCCGAGGAGGGTAGGGGGCCGGCCGCTGACGCCGCGGGGGGTACGGGGGACACCGGGCAGGGGAAGGGGCTCTGTGTACCGCTGTCCGGGCGCTTGGGGCTCTGGCGGCTCAAAAGGTCTGGCTGCTGATCGGCCGCCGGGGGCTCCTCGGTCAGCCCGCTGCTCTGAGAGGAGGCGGACGACGAGGACGCCGCGTGGTTACCGTCCAATAAAGAGGCGGCTCGGCCCGTTAAGTCCAAAGAGGAGAGGCCAGGGCTAACACAAGTCCTCTGGTCGACTGTGGCCGCGGGGGCAAAACTGGCTTGCGCCGCCGCAGCCGTCGGTGTGGCAACAGAGACGGGGCCAGAGGAACAGAGTTCGGCGCCCGACAGCACTTGGGCAACCACATTGTCAACACCGTGGTTTGGGGCACCGAGTGCATGTCCATTCAGCAGCCCTGGCACGGGCAGGCCGTCTGCCATTGTTCCACCGCCCCCGCCGTACCCGGGAGACCCCTCAAGGTAGTTGTAGTATCCCGGGGGACGTTTTTTCTTTTTCCTTCTCTCCCGAGGCCCGAGGCCTCCAGACATGCCGTCCATGTCCTGGCCGTCGGGCCCGTCCTGGCAGTCCTGCCCGTCCGGGCCGTCGGGCCCGTCCTGGCAGTCCGGCCCGTCCTGGCAGTCCGGCCCATCCTGGCAGTCCGGCCCATCCTGGCAGTCCGGCCCATCCTGGCAGTCCTGGTGATTGGCGACAGCGGATGCCATGGAGTCTGGACCGTCCAGCATGTCGAAGTGGACGCAGTCCATCACGTCGGCCGGCGGGCCGGCGGCCTGCAGGGAGGTCTGTGTCGATGGGCAGCCCAGGATGAACTCTGGGGCCTGGGGGTTGAGGGTGCTGGACACCTTGAAGAGGGGGTCCTTCACCCCAATGGGAGTAGTGTCCATCACCTCGTCCACGCCAAACGCAATGGGCTGGTAGTCTTCTGCTGTGAACGACATTAAGTCAGCAAAGACATTTAAGAAAAAAAAGGTTTCTGCCTGCCTCTCCTTCACAATAGAAACGAGACTTTTCTCATTACAATCCATAAAATGATGCTATGTAATGCTGAACTTTGATATGCATTCTGATTTGGTTCAGACGCTTTTCAATAAATCCAACATGACAAACTAGTAAAATGTGGACTGTCCTTAGCAGTAAGCCAAAAAGGCAAAGAAAAATATAGTGTAAACATACAATTCCTAAATTAAATAAGATAAATATGAATGTATTTTTTTTATTAACAAGCTTTACATTTGTGCTTATGATTTACTTAAGTCGTCATAACCATTATATCAAGAGCAAATAGGTTATTGTTAATAGAGCATAGTGATAAACCACATCAATAAGAGTCACACAACATTCAAATTATAGGTTATTTAAGATTTTGTAAAGAGACCAAAAAGAGAAACGTTAGTAGGTGCAAGTCAGGTCAAACACATCAAGTGCCCTTCAACAGGGTGCAAGAGTCGTCTTTGAAACATGGGTCCCAGACCCCACGGAATAGCAAGTCAAAGTTGGAAAAGGATGGACTTCCTCCAATCGGCCAATTGTTAGTATTTAGAGAAAGAAAATGCAGACAATCCTGCATGTGGATTGAAATCACAACTCAATTGAAGTCAGAAGCTGTACAGATGTTAGCAATCAAATAACTATGCCCACGTCAGTAAGGTTAGAATGGGATTGCTCAGTTCAGCGCAGAGGTAACAAGACATTCAAACCTGACCCCAAATGCAGAGTTAAAGCATTATTTACAAAAAGAGGATAAAAAATATAATTTTGTCAAGTGTCAGAGCATGCAGAGCTCTAAAGATTAAACAAACAGGCAGGAAAAGATATGGACATTGTTTAGAAAGCCACCAGTTATATAATCCTGGATTTAAATTTGTAAGCAGAAGTACGACACCTATTCAAGTCAGACCCCAAACTCACCGCAAACCTGCCGTCTCAAAGACTCCATAATGTAAGGTACAGCAGGAGTGCAGTGACTTCCTAAATAATCAATACAAATCAAGGTAAGGATCAATTGTTATATGAAGAGGCTGCCATTTAAAGAAAAAAAAAACTGACACATTGGTGGCTTTAAATTTAATGAATGGTGAGGTTGGTTGTAGCTTTACTAATCAGCCTGCCATTAATAGTCCAACCAACTCAAGCTTTCTTCAATGACTTAAACACTCAAGTAAAATCATAAAGTCATGACATGGAATTATTTGCCTACCTCCAAGAGGACAGGTACTGCTTATACAATTTGAAAAGTAACTGATGAACATCAAGTAGACTTACCAGTTGACTGACTGACACAGGGGACTTTGTCATTGAATGGAGGAAGCTAAAAGAATAGTTGAGGTCAAGAGGTTAATACTCAAATACATTGGGTTTGACTGAAGTTTTACAAAAAATATAAAAATGATTGGCCAATTCTCATCATCCAGATATATTGTAATGTTTACGATTCTCCTTGATAGATGTATCAAATGAGAACAATACAAATCGGAAATAATGTTGACTGTAAATATGGGCAATATTAAATAACAGTATTGTCTTTCAAATGTTTGCACACATGCGATCCAAAGTTCTATTATATACAAATGTTTCTTACCTCAACATAACAGCGTGGAGTTACAAAGAACTGATTGATTTCGTCAGGGCTAAATTCCCCAAAGATGTACTGTGAAGAAAAAAGATAAACATTGCCAAAAGCATTAGGACAAAATATTTAGTAGTAATTAGTGGTGCAACGGTTCATGGGTTTCCCGTGATCCGTACGGATCAACCATCACGGGTCGGGACACAAGTGATCCGCGGATCGGCTGATAAAAAAAAAAAGTCTGACGTGTTTAGGTTTGGTTGTAGTCTTTTCGCTCGGTTCGCCGTATCAACAGTAGGGCTAGAACCGAGCAAAAAGACTACAACCAACCCCTCTTGCAATGAGCAATGAGTCTCCCAACCGAAATCAATGGATTTACAAAATGCCAAATAAAACACCACAGAAACTGTATTTCGCTACCAAACTAAAAAAAAGAAGATAAGGATGTCTGCATTGCCTTAGGAGAGTGTAGACTCTAAACTCTCCCCAGGCAATGCAGACATCCTGAATTGTAAATCCAGGGTTAGGGATTATTTACTATTCTATCCATGTTAAAAAATAAGGAATAATGCCTCAGATTACAATTTTTTTAAATATTGACCATGCTTAAAGGAAGCAGGATTATTACCTAATTTTTCACTTTATTTTGTTTTTACACAGTTGAAGATTTTATAAAGTCACATTTGTCTCGTTATCTTTATTGTTGATCCGAAAATGATCCGACCCGTGACTCAAAAACCGTGACATGATCCGAACCGTGAGCTTTGTGATCCGTTGCACCCCTAGTAGTAATACTTGATTGAAATGTAATTTCTGCCACTGGGGGTCCCTCAATCACGACGATAACAAAGTAGTTTGAATGTAGTTTAATGACGTTCTGAAATGTTGGATCAAGGGAATTGTTGTCCTTAACACAATTGCATGTTTGCGGACAAGTTATTGGATTAAGGTTTTATTCGGGTTACATTAAGTAACGTTTGACGTCATGTTATTTAATAGTAATGATATAGCCGCAACTACTAAAATACTTCCCTAAACAATGGTCACAACCATAATGCAATAATTTAGGTTGTGCAACACAAAACCATAACAATCAATGTTTTAACGGCGCCAAAGAGATTTAATAGAGCATGGCTGTAGTTTTTGCGATTATTTGGACACAAAAATGCAGAAGTATTTGACTTCTGAAAAGGCAGTGTACTATAGACCAACAGATTCATTCAAGCAAACTCATCTATGGAGGAAACAATTTACTGAAGCTAGTAATGTCGATTCTTCAGCTCAGCTCCGGGGAGCTGCCTGTCTTCGTGAAGACAACCAGCTTTCCTCTCTTGGCTATAATTAACTTAATCCCAGTAACACTGTAGCTGAAAAGCTCCAGCACATGCCTTCCATTGACAGTAGTGATGTTCCTTATGACTAGATTCACTGAGTTAACAGGAAGCATTCTGAACAACTAGTCTACAAAAGGGAAAATGCCTAGAAATCTATCAAAACGACGTCTAATAGTGAGCATGCATAATTGACAGCAAAAAACTGAGAGAAAATATATCAAGGTGTAGTATAAACAAAAATACCACAACATCTATACCGGGTTTGGTGTTGACTTTTTAACTGCAGCACTGGTGCTTATGGAAGATGGTTGTGACTTTTTATGGATATCATAGCAGACTGCTTAATGATTTATCTATATCTATGTCTTAATTCTGAAAATGTATTGTCGTCCCGCCAATAAATGAAAGAACTGGTCTTTCATGTATTTATTATTTATGTTCCATATATTCTTTTGTCCATGCCCAAGCGTTGGTTAATGCTTAGTATTTATGAAGGAGTAATTTAAGTCTTTTACAGGCTATTTTAACCATGCAGTAGGCTGGCGTACCCATTTATTTATCTACCTTAAATATCAATCTCCCCTCTGTCCCACAAAGGTCAGTGTGTTAAAGGTGCTCAAGCTTCGTCGTTCGGGATTCCCCTCCCCCCTTCCTACGATAAATTAACTTTGGCATAATCTGCATTTAGCGTCCTCCTTATCTTTGGCTTTACTGAAATGTAGCCAATCCTTTGAACGCTTCCTTTGTCAGTCATCAGATCAAGCTAACAATAGACCAAATGAAGTGTACAAGGGCATGATCCAATTCAATTCTTCTTAGTTTAGTTTAAGCGATTGACAGGAACTCACTTGAATGAAAGAGACATACTTTGGTGTTTTCCCAACAAGTAAACATAGTATACGAGTTCCAGAAAACATGTTTTTGAAGCCGTTTGCTGGAAATAGGTTTTAGGAAAAAATAAATCTCGCCTACGGCTATTCCCCTCCGTATTCAGTCCCTTCAGAATGCGCCGTTTCTGTTGACTGCAGCTTTAATGCAAATGAGCTGCTGTCCATTGACCAATGAGCTGTCAGAGTGAACCATAGCATGGAGGAGAAGTGATTTTTGCTGTTTGCGGACTCCTTGAGCTCTATATCTATATAAAAATAATATATAGGTAATATATCGCAGCCAAAAGCTATATGCGCCTCAGATGATGATATGATTCATAAAGACTGCGTCTGACATCTCTGGTACTTCGACAAGTAAATACTCTTAGTGGGGGTTATCTCGGCCATGGTTGAGAAGAATTGGGGGAAAGGAACTTTGGCCTTGACTCTGAAGTCAATTTTGAACCGCGACATGGAGGAGAAAGGGACTGTCGCCGAGCTCCCCCCACCGGACTGCCGCCGAAGCTTCAGTGGCAGTCCCGCAGCTCCGGCGGATGTACTCCGGGAGCTGAACTGCCGCCGAGCTGCCCCCCGCCGAAGCTGCGGGACTACCGCAGAAGCTTCGGCGGCAGTCTGGTGGGTGGAGCTCGGCTGCAGTCCGGCAGCTCAGCTCCGAGAGTACAATCCCTTTCTCCTCCATGTCCCCTCCTTTGGACTACCGCCGAAGCTTCGGCAGCTCCGGCGGAGAAAGGGATTGTACTCCTGGAGCTGAGCTGCTGGGCTGCCGCTGAGCTGCTCGTCTGCTGGTCCACAAAATCTTAGCTATGCTCTGATTGAAGGGGGGTGCGGAAGTGGGAGGTAATATTCAAATGTAACCCCTTCCTACGTAGGAGGGGTTGCCGAAACTGACTTGCTCGTTTGGGAACTGTAGGCGGGGTACTCACAGAAATGAATATCTCACTCAAGAAAAATCATGTACACAGACTTTTTTCAAAGTTTGTATGCGTGTGGGAGCACCAGAGACCCAAAACACCACAAATCCCAGGAAAGTGTTTTCATAATATGTCCCCATTAAACTCAATCAAATGGAAAATAAACATTTCCATAATAAACAGGTTTCAGCGCTTGCAATGTTTTTCTTATTTAAAGTATTCCCCAATTATCTCTAAAACGTGGAACGGTAATGCCAGCCCTCACTCACGGAGGGGTATAATAAGGATGAACTGGTAATTAAATGCAATCGCACGTTGCATTTCATTTTAGTGCAAGTCTCTTAATCCACCTATTCATATTCCAACAAATAAAGGTTAATAATCTCAAAAAGGCCTATACTGAGTCTACTTAAGTATTCAAGAAAAAGGAAAACTTTAAATTGCTAATTAATGTTTTGGTGCAATTTTTATTTTTTATTTTTTTACAAACACTGACAATGATTACACATAACTAAATATACACCGTTGCATTTTAGGAGCATTTGTTACCAAAACTCGACAATTTCTAATCCTGTATAGTTTGTTGGTGGTGCAGGGTGTCACAGGTAAATGAAAGCTACACTCGAGAAAAGACGCAATTAACTTAGTGGCAGCACAGTTAATCCTGTCGCAGCATTAAATGTTGAGATGGCAGGCATAGAAAATGCTACTCAAGCATATTATGCACATCTTTGCAAATGAGGCCCTTCAACATTGAAATGGTACTATAAGCAACGAACAGTCAACTATAATCCAATGGCCTGATGACGTCGGCCATCACAACAGAAAGAATGTCCCTGTGCCCCTTTCCACACACATGCCAAACGTGCCACACTAAGCTTCTATTGCCGTTTAGTTAAACAGAGGATTACGGCATATTAGCCATCTGCATGATTTCCATGCATTCACCATCAGTTATATTGTATCTGTCTATTTGAGTTGTACGGTGGTCTACCTCAAGTACATGATATTTGTGGTTGTCTCTTGACTGAAAAGTATATATACATCTAGGTAGTGTTGTGGGACACCGTTTTTTTTCTGTTCTATATTCAGTTGTAATTTGAGTCTTTTGTCAACAGGTTAGTCGAAATACTCCAGGTTATATTGTTATGTTATTTAACATTGTTCACAAGAAGTTGACAAAAAAAAAAACAGCCACATTATGAAGATTGACCAATGGTTTATCGGATATGTCCCGTCACCTCCCCTTTCTCGATGATACAAACAAGCAAAAGCAGTTAACACAGACACTGATTGCAGTTTTTAGTGTCAAACTCTCATTGTTAAACACAAATCATTGTATGTGTGAACCACATGATTAACCTAAATAACTACAGGGTTTCCCATTCATGTATTTGACTGGTGGCCGGCCAGTCTAATTTCTACCACCACAGTCAACAGCAATTTTAAAAAAAATATTACGGCTACAGAAGATACTGCTACCGAAGAAGTTTGGCGCAAAGGTCTTCCTCAGATCGAAAGCTTCAAAAGTATGGGAATTGTTTAAATGAGCATGCAACGAAATTGACATCTATTCACTGTGTAAAATGACTATTGCATTTCCCAGCAGCACAACCGCAATGCAAACTACACAGCTTAAAATAATAAACCAGGTGCATCTCTGGAGGGTAGACCACCAGAAAAGCCGAAAACCGTTGGTCCATCGAGTGTGATTGACAGTTTGCCAGTGCTAATACGCCCCTTGA
Organism: Gadus chalcogrammus; assembly: GCF_026213295.1. Taxonomy (NCBI): domain Eukaryota; kingdom Metazoa; phylum Chordata; class Actinopteri; order Gadiformes; family Gadidae; genus Gadus; species Gadus chalcogrammus. The sequence continues at coordinate 9,018,107 of NC_079425.1, read as the reverse complement.
TTTTTGAAGACGAAAGAAAATACACGTAAACACAAAAAAAAACATGGTTCTGTGTGATCATTCACATGACTTTAGTGAATTCATGTTTATGAGAAATTACCAACAAGTTATTTGTAGAAGGGGAGAGCTTTGGCAATTAGTTGCTGCCAACTTAAGCACATTATCAAAGGCTCATCATCAAAGCCTTAATCGTTCGCTAGTTTTGTTGTAGTCCATTTATTTTATTCCTGTATCTTAAGACTCTAGCTCATGTTTTATTTTATAAAGCAGAAAAATAAAATTGTTCTTTCCATGATTTTCTTTTTTTTTTTCTTTAAGGAATACAATGAAGGATTCTAGGATTGACCGTGCAGTCTGCATCTTTTAAAGTCTGGTGAGGTGCTTCTCCTACAGCTAAATGCGTAAGAGGGACATGAAGACGGCCCAAAGGGGAAAATCAATCCATCAGAAGGAGGGCAAATGCTCATGTATGGTCAGATGATTTAACCTGGACATCTCATCGACACGTGGCAGGACAGTGATGCACTGGGGGAGTTTACGGATACGCTATCCAGCTAGACGTTTGTCAGTGTATGCAAGGTCAGCCCTTCATTCATTAGTGGAACACGATATGAGATGAGATCTAAAATACATCAGACCAGATTTGTTGAACGAGATTAAGTTAGCACTCTAGTGGAACACTAGTGGTCGAGGGAACATCAAAAACTCGTCCAATGCCTCTCGTAAATGGCAAAAAGGGTTATTATGCATACCATTTTAAGTTCCCCTTCGGAGGGGATGGTTAGTAGCCTGGAGCACATCCTGATCATGTAAGGTCACGTGATCAGTCAGGAGCTCTAGGTGCCCACATATATTTCCTGAAATTACAGTGGCCAAACCAGCAACTGTGTCATATGATGACATAAAATACAGGCCATCGCTGACAATACAGTAACAGCGTCTACCAAAGCAATCAGCGGTAATGTTAACATCACGTAAACACAGCCAGAAAGGCAGTTATTACAGACCTACTCAATAACAACTATTAAACAGGAACTACTGGAGATTTTCAGTGTAAAATACTCTTTCACTGTTTTCCTATATCCCGTTTATCCACTGCAGTCTCAAAATCTATGCGGGCGTCGCTAGGGCCAGACTGATCCGTGTAGCAAAAGATTGTGAGGTCATGTGATCAGGATGGTCTTCATCCTAGGTGTTAAGCAATTTGGGACATCCTTAACTGCCTCCGCTCCTCTGCTAAACCAGATGTTGTTCCTCTTGAAAATACAGGTGTAATGCAACTGATCTTCCCTTTTACTTAGTGCCATTTTGATATTTTAGTAAAATGTAATTGATATGCAGAATTAAGGCAGAAATGCAGCCAAAAACTTTTGTCCTTATAAAGACATTGGCGATGTAACCAGTTAAGGGCTGAACAAGTTATCGATTTCAAACCAACATCACGATGTAAGAACGAGATATGCAAAATCGCAAAGGCTTTGTTTAAAATCGGACTTACCGAGTGGAGATACGATTCGTATTTATTTCTATTTTATAATTCAGTAGTTAAATTAAGATGTTATAATATCCATTCATGCATCAATCAATCTCAACACATAGGCCTGGCCTAAAGGAAAGAGCCGTTTATATGTTGACTGCTTCCAATGTTGTGTTGGTCATACTACAGAATGATTTATTGCTTGTTTAGTGAATAAAAATAATCGCATACTAAAACGCAATACTGGTCGAAATAGTCGCAATTTGATCATTCCCCCAAATCGTTCAGCCCTACCCCACGTCCTATTTTTCTAATATTTATTATCGTTTTTCACTGGCTGTCGTGTCAGGTTACTGTGATCTGCTACATTTTTCTATTTACTTACGTTACCCAGAAGGACATTTCCACCCCCGCTCAAAATCAGGAGTAAACATTCTGTAAATTCTACAAATATAAGTTGTGGTAATTACCGGCTTTTTTATTAATTGTGAAAGATACATTTTCGACCTTATCGTCGGGACAACGGCCATGAGAAAGCGGTTGACTCGGCTAAGAGAGCTAGCCTGGAAATGCTAACTTTAGCTTAGCCAAGAAGAACAATCAATTGCAGATTTATGGTGATGGATTTTAATCCTGCAGCCATCACTGAGGCTAGAATGTTTATGTAAATGTTTTTCATAAAAATGGATATCCAATGAATTCCTGCTTGACTGTTGAAACCTAGATGTATCTGCAATAGCTCAGCCCTGCCAGAACAGACCAACTTCGGCCAGGTTAGCAGTGACTACACAGCGATTGTCTTTAAATGAGGCTATGCCTTTGTGGCTGTTCGGAGCATAGAGAGACAACCATGTTAGAGAGATCATAGCCCCGCCCAAGCTCGCAGAGCAATCTGGATTTACAAGCATGTTGGACCAGCGAAAACGTGCCTCCTTTTACAGATTTATCAACATAGGAACATTGCAGAAATGTCATATCCAGTGATCATTACCGAGTACCCCCCCAATCTTACACATCCTAAACAGCATTCAGTATTGTCACTAACTTACTGTCATATGTTCTACCGTTGGTATCCTACAAGTATCTGGTTGCCTTGGTTACAGAGTCCTAACATCATAATGTTGAGCATGTTCAGCTGAGGGCATATAGTTTGTCCTTCAAATTATGTTGCAGACTCAATATATTGGGAATGAACCAGCTACAAGAAGTCTACTACTATGATGATCAGTTTAAAATGATTTTAACTAAAAAATATATATATATTGGCCTTACTAAAGTACTTATTGCATGCTGCTACACGTGCACAACAAGTAAACCACCATGCTTTGAGAATTGGATTATGATTGCCAAATCCAAATCCCAAAAGATCCAGTCAATAAGTGACATTTGACCCATAAACATTCTATGACACAATTTCAGGATATGCGATCTATATTAGTTAATCCAGTTTTTATTATATTGCACAATTAATAAAAATCAAAAATAGAATTCCAAACGATTGTGGTGAAGTTTAAACCAATTCAAGCAAACACAAGTGAGTGGTGTCATCTACCTGGTTCAAAGTGACACAGTCATTTACCTCAATGTTAAATCGATTTTGACAGCTCCGAGGCAGAAATTCACTTAACAATGGTTTAGGATATTTAGTAAGTTCAGTTTATTGAAAAGCAGACCACTGACTCAGCACATATGTGCTTGGTCGCTCTTAAAATACGGGCCTATCCACATGATGGCAAACTTGTTGGAAATATTACACAACTTATGCGCTAGCGAGTTCAGTTTCATCTAACAAAACAGGTGTTGAAGGCACAACGACCACTGAAGACATTGCACCCACAAGAACGAATGATGTGCATGGTTCAAATGTCTTTTTCCAATTAAAATTGCATCAAGATCAAACCCCTTTCAGCTAAGCTATAGCCCACGCTGTCGCATTTTATTTAGCTAACTAGCAAGCTAGCTCTGGCTATGCCACACCACCTATCTAAAAGCAGCTAGCATTATTGCAATATAGTCATCTTACTCTATGACTTAATGTGATATAATTTAATCTAATCAACTAATAGAGTTTCAAAGACGATTCCATTCTTCAATAACATGAAACGATCTCTAATTATTCATTACATAGGGCCCGTCTCAGCATTGAGCAGGTGGGTTATGTACATGAACGCAGCATTTATTTCTTTGAATTAACAGTATCAAATGGGTAACAATAGCGTAACAATAATCACACCTGCTACATCCCAGATGCAATAATTGAAAAGAAAGGCATTCATTACAATCTCAATTTACAGCAAACCGCAAACGAAAGCGGACTATTTGAATGAGCGAAGACAGGGCCTGTCACCATGCTGGTGGCGTTTGAATGGGGGAACGGCTCCCTAGCCCTTATGGCAGCATTGGCAAGCACTTCCAGCACACCACAATGACACATGTACTCTGACGGCTCGATGAAAGAACAGACAGTGGTGTCGAATGCAGGGCGTATGCAACACTGTTGTGGGTCAAGTGACGACAAATACAATGATTATTTGTGAGTGCAATAAGGTAGCGTAAGACATTATTTTGCTTGCTAACGTTAGCTGCTAACTTACCTGGTTGCTGTGAGAAGCCATGCTTCCGGTGAGATTTTCTCCCCTCCTCCGATGAGATGAAAACTCTCCCAAGAAGATGTGACGGGGTGTTAGTAACCGTTAACAATGATGGCCTACTTGGACGTCATTCTCATTTTGCCACCAGTGTTTTGACAATATGACTTTAAACCATTTTACAGCAAATCATGCTGCTCCCTTACTGTCATCGCCATTTCTAGCATTTTACTCCCTTGCTAGCTAGCTACCGCGCGGTTGGTGGATACTGACAGTGACTAGCAGCATAGAATAACGAAACCCACTTCCGGCGAATTATTATTCGACTTTTAGCCTTCATAGTAAAAGTAGACTCTTGGGACTTAATCACTTTGTGTAAAATCTCAAATGGAAATGTCATATTTACCTATTTGAGGTTATTTTGATCATGGACTCCTTAACTTTTTTACCTAACATTGGTATATTTGGGGACATTGGCAGGTAAAGATGCCTATTTTTGCATATAGGCATCAGAGTAATCAAAATATATACAATAAATATATATGTAGGCTAATTTGTGAGCTTCTCTATTGTTTCAAATCATAATAGGTTGTGGGTAATCTTTCAAATAAGTTCCATCCTCCGTGGACCCTAATTAGTGCATATGCCACATCAATAAGAGTTTAGTCGAAATAAAAAGCTCACAAGGCTTTCTCTCGTCTTTATATTGCAGCTTTACATGTATGATTGCTACTTATTTTATGAAACACCCATTGCCTGCCAAGAATAATATAGGCTAATGATTTTATTCAGACATTTTCCGGTGAATTTAGCCGCAACATCAATCAAATGTTAGAATCCGATAGCAGAACACCAATTCCATTAATGTTTAATTATCATCGCTTCTTTCCCTTGCATGTAGTAGTTTTACTTTGAAAAGCAAATAAACCTAAACGGAAACAGTTTATGCACTTTTTGCTGCTCTAGAAAGGACTCCGCGTGTTTGGCAGCCGATGGATTAGATTCAGGAGGATATCGGGCTTGTACATCGTGTCGTCACAACGCAATGCCCGCCTTTGTTTCGGAAGTATAGGAGCATAAGAATCTTAATGGTAGTAAGAGTGTTTTGGTCATTGTCTAGTAATTAATCATGAAATTACGTGTCATTTTGGGGTGGCATTGTTTTATCTTATTTTGTTCTATCAGAGGGATTTTCATGCAAGACGGTTGAGAAACAACGTTTTAATTAACCTGGGATAGAGGTATATTTACATTTATTTAGGATTTGACTTTAATATAACTTTAAAAAAATCCGCTCTTCTGATGTTCAATGAAACGCAAATGAGTTCAATGTTGTGTTGTGTTGCAGGAACTAGCTGCAACACAAATTATAATAATTTAATGTTGTTGTAGCCTACTGCAGGAATATCGCTGAAAAGTGACAGATAGTAACGTAATGCTGCAGGAACGGCTCCAACATGAATGTCTGCCCTAAAGAGTTCCTCTTATTCACATTCAGTTTTTTGTGAAAAAAAAAAATATATATACCTCCAGCCCCAGAACCACCTCCAGCCTTAAGCCTCCAGCCTCAGAACCACCTCCAGCCTCAGAACCACCTCCAGCCTCAGAACCACCTCCAGCCTCAGGCCTTCAGCCTCAGAACCACCTCCAGCCTCAGGCCCACCTCCAGCCTTAAGCCTCCAGCCTCAGGACCACCTCCAGCCTCAGGCCCACCTCCAGCCTTAAGCCTCCAGCCTCAGGACCACCTCCAGCCTCAGGTCCACCTCCAGCCTTAAGACTCCAGCCTCAGGACCACCTCCAGCCGTAAGCCTCCAGCCTCAGAACCACCTCCAGCCTCAGGCCCACCTCCAGCCTTAAGCCTCCAGCCTCAGGACCACCTCCAGCCTCAGGACCACCTCCAGCCTTAAGCCTCAAGCCTCAGGACCACCTCCAGCCTTAGGACCACCTCCAGCCTCCAGCCTCAGGACCCACCTCCATCGTCAGGTCCCATTAAGATGGACTTTAGCGAATGTTAGTTACAAATACTTTTTTAATAAAATGTTTCTCTCAGATAAATAAACTACAAAGCGGGTACGGCGCCTCAATGGGTCTTAAGACCCTATGTTTAAGCTTTATGTATCTATAGAAAACTAGCAAAGACAACCCAATTGTTGGCCGAGATACAGGTGACTATCACTTAAGCTCTTACGTTTCCAGGCTTTTTTCTCTGCCTTTACACCTCTCCCTGCTGATTAAGATAGAAAATCATTCATAAATTCAAAACATATTTTGAGTTCTGCTATGGCTGTATTGTTCTGTGATTGCGCTGGTTAAAACATTTTATTATTCGATTTGGAAACAGCCTAATGTTGTTATTTGGCCTTTCTGAAGCTAAATCAATGCATTTTATTCTATGAAAACGATGCCCCCTCACAAAATCGAACAGCCCCCTCATTAAACTCATCCTGGACCTGATACAAAGCACAGTCCGGCATATAAAGGTGTGCATTTGGATGAAAAAAAAATTGGAGGTTTTGTGAATCTAGCTATCGTATCATATCATCCCTTCTCGCCTAAATATTTTTTAGGCTTCCATTTCTTCTCCAAGCTGGGGTCCGGAAAGGGTCCGATGGTTGAGGTGAGCCTGAGATTGGAGGGCTGCAGCTAGACCATTCTCTGAATTTCACACGCATTTTCAGCTATCACCATGTCAGTCGACCAGCAGATGTGAGGATCCAGAGTAGGAACATTTGGTTGATAAGTAATTCTGTTTATCTGTGTTTTTGATCCCCATTTATATAAGTTCCCTAGATTCTGCCACAGTTCGCCAGTTCCTTGTTCGTTGTTGAGGGTTTGTTTTTGCCTGCCTTGATTCCTTGGTTCCTTGGTGTTCCTTGAGTCGGATCTCTGCATTGACGTTTACCTTCCTCCACAAAGCAAGACAGGATCGTTGTTGCTCCCTGTTTTAATGCCTGAACCAAGCCACCCTTGCCCACCTACAGATGGTGCAAAGGCAGCAGGCTCTTGTCCAGGCGTAGGTTTAACTTCCAATCCTGATGTCCCTACTCAGGTTGATGGTTAAGTTTAGAATTCCTTCAGAGGTCATTGTGAGTACTTTTAAGGAACTGAAAGATCAGGCTTCTATTTATGTAGCCGAGCTATTAAAGATCGTCTTTTCGGGTTCCGCTATCTGTCCCTCGGTCCAGACTCTTGGTCAATTTGTTTGTACATAGAGTACAAATAGGCTTTTATAATAAACATGATATTTGCAACTACATATTTTATACTTTTTTATTTTATTTATCAATGTTGAACCACTTTGTACACAGCGTACCTTTAACAATTGTCCATATATGCTCCTTAAAATGACCTGAGGTGCTTTGGATAAAAGAACACAAAGAAGAGAGGATTTCTGATATAGTTGCTGATTTATTCACCTACATTTCATCATCTCCGTCGTCTTAGCCATAAGTTCAAATGGGTCAGTTGTTCAGCTATATTATCTTTAAAAAGAACTATGGTTAAATGCAGTGTTTCTAGCTGAGTATAGCCCATAGCCACAGCATGCCCTAATGAATGGTTGTGTACTCAATAGTTACTCATCAACCTCAGTTTTTGTCTTAAACCTAAATCCCGATCCTTTAAGAATCCTGATCCCTCAATGGAACAACAAACAAAACAGAATGCCACACAGACTTTTATTCCTATCATTCTATGTTAAATATACAGGTTTTAGTGGTGCATAATGAAATGGTCTCTTCCCAGCTAGCTTCCAATAGGTTGCCCATCTCACCGGCCATCTGTCCATTTACGTACACATAATCCACCACAAGGCAGGGAGGAAAGCCAGTCCCTGGGTAGGACCTAATGAGACAAAGGTTCATAGGACCACTTATTATGCATTGTGTTCATTGTGGTACCTCGCACTATCCGTACGGCATGCATATCCCATCACTGTGTTCAAATAATGTCTATGCTCAAACAGCCCACTTTAAAACATACATTATTAATAATGTGTGCATCAATATAGAGAAATACGCTCTTTGTGTTGTGTTATGTGACACGTAGTGTCATTACTGACATATCCTCCATTGCAGCAACATCAGATTGCTATGGCATAACAATCAACCATCAATCATTGACAAATATTTAAGTATGTCATGGTGGAAGTGCACGTGGACATACCTGGGAGGGGCCGGCCGCTGCTTTGTCCTTCATTGACCCCCTCTGAAAAACAACAGATGCAACACATTAACCCTACAGTCCCCAACCCTTTACCCTCGACCGCTTACAATGTATAACCTTATCTCATACATAATCAGCTGCAGCAGCAGATGGGAGTGGTGTTCTGTTCAAACAGGCCCAATCGTACACAGCAGAGGGAGCGGGGGCCTCTCTGAAGGGGGGGGGGGGGGGGGGGGATGCTTTCCGCTCACCCGTCCTCATGGCCAGGTGGACGCTGTTATCCGACACGTCGTGGCGCTTGCTGACCGAGCACACGTGTGTGCCGTAGTCCCGCGCTTGGACCTGCTGGATGGTGAGCAGGATGCTGGCCGGGCGGTACGAGAGGCTGTAGCCCGGGGTGCAGTTCTGGAAGGCCTTGTGCTTGATGTAATGACACAGCAGCCCCCTCCCCGGGGGGCCCCGCCACTGGACGGACAGCTGGGGCACTTCCCCGTGGTCCTCGTAGCGGTACGCGCAAGGCATGGTGACGGGGCGGCCAGGGAGAGTGAGGAGCTGGGTCATGCTGTCTACAGATAGTAGAGTGTTAGGAGCATGGATTGGATAGAAGATGTGTGATGCTATTAATAATGTGTGTTTTGTAAATAATAATGTGTGTATAATCATTGGCAGAGAGTATTTAAATATACACTTAATATTCAGCCACCATGTTTGTTCTTAGTAGTTTATAATATTAATAAAACTCTCTGTGTGAAGAAGCTCATCTTGAGGTCTGGCCATCATGGTTCCCCAACAGGCCAAACAAATGATCAACTATCAACTCTATGTGCATAAATATAGCGCTTTTTCATTGACTTACCTTTGCCATCCGTGTGGGACAAAGCACATCCCCAGCACAGCGCAGCTACACAGGTAGAGACATACAAAACGTTTCCCCACATTTTATGATGGCTCGATTCTGTTATTATATAATGCATCGATTATTATGTTGAAGCTCTTGAGAAAAGCAACTGATAAGCAGCCTGTGCTCTTTTGGTTTTTCTTGTCAGTGACCTGCATGCACCGACATGAGGAGAACTGTCTACCGTTGCTATGGTTACCAAGAGGTACTCTCATAGGAAGGTCCCCAATGTTTTAATTGTAATTTGATACATCAAAGTGGAGATGCTTTTTCAGTGAGTCAAATCTTCAACAGAAACGATAAATCACAACAGAAGTTTCTTTAATGTTAAATCAGTGCCATTTACAAATGTAACCTTGGTAAACATGTACAGAAGTATTTAGTTTGAGCTAAAAACTATCAGTATACAACAACTGTCAAGAAACATTTACATCACAACACACAATACTAAATAACACACTGTACACTGGCACAATCCTCAGAATGCTTGTATTTACATACTTTCAACTGTGTACACACACACACACACACACACACACACACACACACACACACACACACACACACACACACACACACACACACACACACACACACACACACACACACACACACACACACACACACAGGCATCTCACACAGTAATGCACACACCACACACACATCTCTCTCTCTTTAGATGCATACATTCACAGGTGCCCCATTTCATTCTTCAATACTGAACATTACATTTTGTAATAATTAAACATTGTTTTACTATCCTGACCTATTGACTTGGATAAGTGGAACGACAGAGAGGGAAGAGTTTGGTCTCTTAACAACTTGACTTCTCTCAGAGAGGTGAGATACAATTAGAGCTCCATCTTATTGCCAACATACCCTAGGAAAATAAAAAGGTTCTCCAGCTTGGTCTTTCTTTTCTATTTCTGACAGACAGGTGCTCAGCTCACCTTTCGCTGGACTGTCTATGTTGAGCAACATCAGGGCCGATTTGTGTAATGCGGCTGTTATTTAACACAGTGCCTTAGCAAAGTATGTGACAGACAAATGATTAGAATCACAAGGATGGATCCTGCAAGTCAAAGCAAAAGCAACCGCAACAGTACAGGTTCACATGGCGGACAAGGAGAAGTTGAACATTGTGGTGGCTTTATTGCGGATGCTTAGACCATTTCATTGGGTTGACCGTCCTGAACAAGAAAAAAATGATCATCATACTGAACATAACTGGTTCAGTAATTATGTTTAATTTTTTCAATTGTGCTTTTGAAGCAGTACCTCAGCTGTGAAGTTCAGATCCACATGGGGCTAACTACAGTGCAAGACCATCATAATAAAATGAACAGTGTTTAAATACACTTCATCTGCTTGTATTTCTTTGTACATGTTTATGTCCTGCATTCTGCCCATTGTGCTGCTCTGGTGTGCTTTGATGCTGCTCCTGGTGGTTGTCCAGCACACACTGGTTACTCGATTCCTCGGAACAGACACATGGCGAACACCATGGCAAATAGCTGGAGAGGGGAACAGCACGGGTATGGAGATATCAACACAATATATTGGGTTAAGGGTTAATCGATACATCTCTACTGCAGGATTTTGTAGACGTATATATATAGAGATAATATATTTTATTCATTCGTCCGTTTCTTAAGGGCAGAATAATGTTTTGGATAGTGTGTTCGAATACCACCCCAAAGGTTCTGGTTTCAATGGACAAATATCTGCAGTCTTACATTGAGAAATCGTTGAAAAGCACACTTTACAATATCACCTTGATGACCTTTATCAGGATTCAAGTTGGTTTGGGTAAAAGTGTCTCCCAAATAAATAAATATAATTATACTCCATATTTTCTCACACTTAACTGAGACTTAAGGGCGGTAGTATACATCATGGGTAATCCGACAGAGATCATGAGAGGACCTACTTCAATAGTCAGCACCACAATGGCCAGGGCACCCGCCATGTAGATGTAAGTCTCAAAGTAGTCCACCACGGCTGAGTAACAACCCTGTATGAAGACAAACAGCCAGGTGAAGACGGCAGCATTATGCTCTGGCAGCTCACTAGAATGAGATCGATGCTAAATAACTATAATGCAGGCAAAATATACATTTTCTTGAAACATGTCAAAGTTTGTTTGAAATGTATTGATTAATTGATTGATTATTTTGGAGTGATCACATGTCTAATGCTATTTTAAAGCAGTGCCCCACCTAAAAATACGATTTTGAAAACCGAAAATGAAAACGTCCTGCACCAAAACTGACACTGCAGTGCAAACACAGTTTGTTCTTACCTATCATTATTACTCACAGTCACATGCAATCA